>NC_042965.1:10005559-10305559 GCF_901001165.1 Salmo trutta
TAATTGCTCTATTTGTGACACTCAAGGTGCAGTTGATGGTCACTAGACTTGATGCTGAATGTTCTGGATTATTCTCATATCTGTTGATAGTGATTGACACCAGACTGGAGGTACTGAGGACACACTGATGTTGTATTGTTTTGAAGACATTCTGTGAGTACTGTTGGGCCATATTTGCGAACATAAGCAACCATTTAAATGTACACATTTTGAGCTGGAGAAACGGTTTATCAGCCGGTTCAAATCGTTCATTTCCTTGCACGTGACAGAACGCTAAATTGAAGCTGGTCCCATTCAGATAAAATGGCAAATGTTAGCCCTATGCTAACCTCAACAGGTGGCAGTGATTATATCCTGGAACAAGTTCTGTATCAGCAAATTTAAATCGTTGACATAGTTGGACGTGTTCCAACACTTGTTCATGGAAGCTTCCTGAACATTCATGGAAGCTTCCTGAGTCCAACAGCACATTCTGATCATCCAGGAAACTTTCACATGTATTTGACTGACTGTACAAATTGCTCTCTATGTAAAGTGCCTAGTCCATGTAATTGTCACAGATTGTGGCAAGGGTTCGAATCTCACAAGTATTGTGTTAGTGTGATGAAAATGGACGTAGCCTACAGCCAACAGCTTGGAAATTAAGAATGAATTGAATAAGGGGTGTCATCTTGGCAGCTCCCTCCACGTGAGGCTGAAGGTCGTCTTCTTGCCCATGTGCATACTGTGCTGTGCTACTTTAACTTGGATGATCAGACCAGGTCCAGGCTTCACCGGTAACTCAATGCATCTTGAGCCCGGGAATAAACACCTTTTATCCGGCTCGAAGAACCACAATGTAAGTGAGGACTTGGTGGACTGTATATTCTTTAGGTTATGTTTTACTTCATGTGTTCGCTCCAGTGTGCTGGTAAGGGCACAGATGACAGACAGGTAGGATTCCAGTCGAGGTGGTTTAATAACGCTGAATATACACAGGCACGGAACAGCACCGCATAGCATATGTAGTATGGATGGGCTAAGGCACTTAGTGGTCTGGCAACTTGCTTCAACCAAAGTGTGTGTGTGTGTGTGGTAGATCAACAAGGATGCACACTGGCCTTGGCTAACACAATGAAAGCTAACTGGTGAAAACACAAGGATGGGTGGAAATTTCTCTCACTTGACTACTCTGAGCTGATCTTCTTCTCTGAGCTGGAGATCACCCAGCATGCTCTGCTCCACTTCACTGGTAGGCAGAGCTAGGTCTCTGATATGAACTAACATTACTGATATGATTAACTACAAATACTTCACAGCCTTTTGTACACAAACACACTGCTATTGCCTAATAATCATATTGCATAGGCTATATTACATGGACGTGTACACCTACAACGTTTTATATGGATTTTTATAATCATCTGCTTTGTCACGTATGAGTTATTTGACTCGAGGAGGATGAGAATTACAAAGTGAACAGTAAGATTATAGGTTGCATTCTTGTTATCATCCTACAGATGGCAGTATTGCAGTTTTCTTTTTAATAAGAAGTTTAGCGTGAGTCCAGAAGACTCGAAACGACAGTCTTAATGGAGGAAGAGACCTGGCTGTAGAAGTAACAGATGGTGAATTACTTCTATTTGACAAAGTAATCTAGCTCTCTGATTACTATAGGAACTCCAATCAACGTACTGCAATCTATAACCTACATTCATTCATATCGAATAGTGCCCTGCTTATGTTATAACCTACTAATGCACATGGGACTTTGTATGGTACACCTCAATTCATGATGAACCCCATTAACCACCTTGGTCATATTCCATATGTAGCCTCGGCTTTCAGGCCGGTGAGGTGAAAGCCTGGTGGAGCCTACCCACAGAGTGATTCATTTACGCCACTACCTCTGATCTTGCGGACTCACTAAACACAAATGCTTCGCTTGTAAATAATGTCTGAGTGTTGGAGTGTTCCCCTGGCTATCCATAAATCATTTAAAAAATAAAAACGTGCCATCTGGTCTGCTTAATATAAGGTATTTGAAATGATTCATACTTTTACTTTTGATTCTTAAGTGTATTTTAGCAATTGCATTTACTTTCGATACTTAAGTATATTTTAAACCAAATACTTTTAGACTTTTACTCAAGTAGTATTTTACTGGGTGACTTTCACTTGTACTTATTAAGGTATCTTTACTTTTACTCAAGTATGACAATTAGGTACTTTTTCCACAACTGGGCTTACCACACTTTATACACTATGCATTATTAGAATAATTTACTTCGTCACATGCCTTTTGAATCGAGCATCAAGGACCGGCAGTGAATCGTTTTTTTCCTCAACAAAATATATTGATGCGAGTGGGGATCGAACCCATTGTTAAAGTACACGATACATTTTAAGTCAACCACATTAGCTGTGTGCCACCTAGAAGTGATGATAATAATGATGATGATAATAGCCTATATGGCTTGTGTGCGATGTACAATAAACGTACGTGTTGATAGGACCTCATCCATATGTTTTCCCATTAAAGCCCATGGATGTGTGTGAAACAGAAACACAAACGTGGGATTGTGTCATATGCGGGAAATGTTGTGTAACCTTAGTAGTAGCTAGTACCCTATAGTCAAGGATGCATCAACGCAATATTAGCACACAACATTTTGTTACAAGACCAAGATAAGAAAGTAGTCAAGACGACTAGCTTGTTTAAGCCTCCGCCATGTATATCTCACTAGGTCAGGGTATTTAAGCCTCCATATATCCACTAATTCCATATTATTAAGTATTAAAATCCCCCACCATAATAATAGTCTAGTGTTGATAAATGATTATATATATTTTCAAAGAAGCTTGGATCATCATTATTCGGACCGTATAGGTTAATAAGCCATATCTGTTTATTGTCCAATAACATATTTCAAATAATCCATCTACCTTGATGATCTGTTTGGACAATTTGCACATTTGGATCAAAATTACTGTTAATTAATATCATCACCCCTTTTGAATTTCTTTGCCCATGGGAGAAATATATTTCGCCCACCCAGTCCTTTTTCCACAAAACTTCATCTAAAATTGTTGTATGGGTTTCCTGTAAACAATAGATATTATATTCCTTCTCTTTTAACCAGGTAAATACTGATCGTCTTTTCTTATTATCTGCTAAGCCATTACAGTTGTAACTGGCTATACTTATTTCCCCACTTACCATAATGAGACAGAAGTTTCAGTTCTATTTATAAAAATATATGTTTGTAAATGTACCATAAAAAGTAACATGATGATTGAGTGTCTATATAGCTGTTCCATGATATTTGCATTGCTACTAAGTTAACCTCCAACTGGTCCCCACTATTCCACCCGCTAAAAGCCTTCCTCATCCCGAGTTGGGTTGTCATCCCAATGCCCGGCAGAGGTGTTGTTTCCTACCTTCACAACCTGGGAGCGGCCCGTCAGGAAGGCCAGGACCCAGTTGCACAGTGCGGGATTCAGACCCAGGGCTCCGACCTTAATGATGAGCTTGGAGGGTACTATGGTGTTGAAGGCTGAGCTATAATCAATGAACAGCATTCTTACATAGGTATTCCTCTTGTCCAGATGGGATAGGGCAGTGCGATGGCGATTGCATCGTCTGCGGATCTATTGGGGCGGTATGTAAATTGAAGTGCGTTTAGGGTGTCAGGTAGGGTAGAGATTATATGATCCTTAACTAGAATCTCAAAGCCCTTCATGGTGACTGAAGTGAGCGCTATCCCGATAATCGGTATTCACATGAAGAAGTCTGTAGCATCCAGTAGAGGCTGCTGGGGGGATGACGGCTCATAATAAGGGCTGGAATGGAGTCAATGGAATGGTATCAAACACATCCAAGACGTGGTTTCCATGTGTTTGATACAATTCAATTGACTCTATTCCAGCCCTTATGAGCCGTCCTCCTCTCAGCCGCCTCCACTGGTAGCATCCGAATGGTTTGGCCTAAAAAACTAAAACAAACACGTTTTTCTCTACGACCCCCACAAGTGTCAAGGGACTTGTGGCAACAACAATAAGGGGTTAAATGTGTAAAAATATATATATAACTATAACTAAAGGGGTCCTAAAATTCAAAATCAAATAGCTTAATGATCCATGATATGAACTTCTTAAAACAATTCCATATGTAAGCTTAGAGCCCCCCACCTCAACGGCTTAGACTTTTAAGAATTACATTTCATTTGCTTATTTTCGCAGGTATGGGCCTTACTGGTTCTGTTTTGACTTCCTACAAGCCTTTCAGGTTGGTGTTTACACATTTGGTGATGTCTGATTAGGATATAAAGAGTCTGTCTCCAAGACGCCAGTTATACATTTTCTCAGCTGCTGTGCTGGAGCTGTTTTCCTGTTGCAACTTGTAATAAATCGGACACACATACACAGGTAAAATCATTTTCTGCTCGAACAAAACAATACAGCAGTAGCTACTAGTTAGCCCACTGTCATAGTTAACTTGCCAACCAGATGAAAGGTCTATTACTTTTCCTGGTTCACTCTATTGTTCGATTGGATGGGTCTGAGTACAACATTCAGACATGGCGGAAGGAACGGTGGACCAGGTTACTGATGGAGAGCAAGAAGAAGCATATTTTTACCGAGAAAGGATTAAATGTACACCAGAAGAGGAGACAAGGCTCGAAAGGCAACACTTTTGGAAAGTGATCGATGCGTTTAGATACTACAGGTACGGACTGTTTCAAAACAGCAGTAGTATTTGGTAGCTAGCTTACCCATAAAGTAATTTGACCCAGACGGTCTGGCTATCCTTAGTTCAAGTTTTTATTAGTCGTATGTTACGGGATACAACGTCTAACGGTGCAGGTTCCTTCCCGACAATGCAACAATAATAAGAAATAATAAAACAAGAATAGGAACATGAAGTAACGTTAAATGACTCATGGAAGGGGGATCGGGGGTGTTTAAATTGTGCAGTTGTGATGTGTGTGTTATGTTGATGGAGTAACGTTTTGTCCGAAGATTTTAGAAGAGGGATGACTGATTTTGGAGTCTTGACTAGTTCTTACAGCCCCAAAGTCATGCCTAAACCCCGCCTAGTTCTACAATTTCTCTTCTTAAAGGCCCAGTGCAGTCAATAATACTGTGGTTGGAATAATATTGTGAAAATTATGATAATGACCTTTAGTGTAAGAGCTGTTTGAAAAGTCCGCCTGAAAATTCAGCCTTTTTAGGCAACCTGGTCTCAGCACATTTTGTATTATTCTGTACGTAAACCTGAGACACTCAATTTAGTATAATATGTTACTTTTCGTATGGTATGTGATAATTGCTGGATGTCCGTCAACCATTTCGTATGATATGTTACGATTTACAATTCCTATTATATGTTATGAATTTGCAAAATGTACGATATGTTACGATTTGGAAAACGTATGATATGTTACTAATTCTAGCTAGGTGAGTTAGCTAGCTCGCTAATGTTAGGTAGGCTAAGATTAAGGTTAGGGGAAGGGTTAGCTAAAAGGCTTAAGGTTAGCATTAGGGTAAGGGTTAGTTAACATGCTAAGTAGTTGCAAAGTCGCTAAAAATGTAGTAAGTAATTGAAAAGTAGCAAATTAGCTAAAATTGTCTGTGATGTGATTTGAACTCGCTACAACTGCATTGGTGCATTGGACAGCTGCATTGGACCAAATCGGATCTTAAACCTAACCTTAACCTCCCAGCTGACCTTATGGGTAACCCTTAAGTTAAGACCCCTTTTTACAATAGTTAATTTTTACTTTGTGGTAACTAGTGACAACCCTAATTATGTTGCATAGCTAGCTAGCTAAAATAGATTGTGTATTTATATCAGGATTTATACTGTTTTGGCTAACTACATTGTCCCATACCATCGCTATTTAGCTAGTAGCTAGCTAACAGCAGCACAGGAAGTGGAGCTAGCTCTAGAAAGTAACAAAGATAACTAAAAGAAGATGCAAAAACAGCAAGAGCTATAAAGTCCAGGCTGACAAACATTTACATTTCAATACAGTTCATCTTGTTATTTACAAACAAGAAGGTCATACATGATTATGCATAGTCTATACAACCACGTTCACCATAATGGAAGCTGCTTAGAAAAGGGGAATAAAAGGGATTTGTGAATCTTTGTGTCAAGTCATTTCAAGGAGTCTGCATATTGGATTAGGCTTTATCATAATTCAAAAAGGCTATAAAATATGAGTTTCTATTTCCCCCATCTGTGTTTCTGGACCTCCATCTTCTCTTCCTCCTTTTCACCATGGCACCACCGTTCCCTTTTGCTTTGTCTAATTCACCTCCCCTTAATCTCAGGATGCATGTTCAAGAGCGGGTGAATCGAGCAGAACGTCAGTTCCAGAGTCTTCCGGAGCATCACCAGCTGCTGCTGCCCGGGGTCTTGCCCAACCTGGCCCGTATCCGTCGCAGTGTGGACCACAACCAGGAGGTGTTGCAGGCCATCGTGCTCAACAGTGTCCACATGTTTGAGAACATGGAGTATGGCGAAGAGGTGAGCTAAGCGGTCAGAAAAGGTCACACTCATGCTTTCTCGCAGTCACACCAGGCACTACTTGTAGCCCTCAAACTACTGGAAATCAGTTATTATTCATGGAAAGAGGAGACACAAGGAGTCATTTAGAAATTTAACCACTGGAAACTAGAGAACTCGCTACAAAACGGTCAGTGATGCGAATGCAGGATAACCAATCGGAGTAGGGAGGGTCTTACTTGCTAGCTTTGACACTGTGCTGGATAGGCTGCATCTAGGTGTTTTTGTACAAGACAAATACAGTAGTAGTAGGAGGAGCTGCATATGTTTTTCTATTCTAGTATACCACACCGGCACACATTTCAGTAGTTCTTGTAGTAGTGTAAATTATATTAGAAGATAGATCTTAGATTCATTTGCTTCCATGATCCTTTCACCATTGGATGAAGTTTGAGGAGTTGAAATAAATCTGTCTTTCTGTCCAGGATGACCTGAGGAAGGTCGGTACGTCTTCCACGTTCGACATGGACAAGCTCAAGTCCACCATTAAGCAGTTTGTGCGTGACTGGAGCGAGGCCGGCCAGGCTGAGAGAGACTCCTGCTACCTGCCCCTCATCCAAGAGATCCAGAGACTCTTTCCCAGCAACAAGTGGTGAACAAACACACACACACAGTCTTGAATTCTAACTCAGTTGTGTGATTTTGTATTTTGAATTACGTGTGTATTCTGTCAGTGATGGCGTGGTTGTTTCTGTAGTGATGTGTCCAAGGTGAGCGTGCTGGTTCCGGGGGCAGGGCTTGGTCGCCTGGCATGGGAAATCGCTCGTCTGGGTTATGCTTGCCAAGGCAACGAATGGAGCTTCTTCATGCTCTTCTCCTCAAACTTTGTCCTCAACAGGTAACACTCACCCTCAGCCCTAACCAAGGGTGCAAGTAGATTTAATTTCTTCCCATTACGGGACCTCCTTATGTGTGCACCTCAAAAATGTATGGGTGTAACAGGCCCGGCCCTGGACGTTCTGCCGCCCTAGGGAATACAAAAAATTGCCGCCACCCCCCCATCCCGCTAAACTAGAATGGTGTACAGGAGGGGTCGGAAATTGGTTTGGCCTTGGGCCAATTTTTTATCAGCTAATAGTCGCAGAACAGAACCATAAGAACAGAACATAATAGCAGTCCAATTCATAGGCCTGTACTAACACATCTGGTTAGTAGGCTATATAATCAGTTCAATAACATATCATATTTTCAAACTGATAAAATCACCAATGTCTCTATTAAATTAGTTTTTATATTTCTTTGTGTGTTGACATTAGACATCCTTATTAATCTAAACATGGCACTTTCAAAAGTTACCTTTCCACCCAGACAGACGCTTAACCAACACAGAATTGTGTAAGCTTCAACTGTTGACATTCTGAAACTCAGCTGCGGCCTATTCTGTCCCTAGTAATTTAACTTTTTAATTTTCTGAAAAGAGAATATGTTAAACCCAACTTCTTAGGGATCGGCGTCCCCGGGACAGTTGTAAATGATGCAGCGCCTTGTGTCACCATCACAGATTTTAGAGAAACAACAAATGTCGGAACGTGTAAGTGTCTTATATCGGCTGAACGCTTAAATTCTTGTTAATATAACTGCACTGTCCAATTTACAGTAGCTATTACTGAGGAAAAATGCCATGCTGTTGTTTGAGGAGAGCTCCTAACAACAAAACACTTTTTTTTTTCTCGCCGCGATAGGTTTGATAAATTCACCTCTGAAGGTGAAATGTGTACTTACATTCTGAAATCTTGCTCTGATTTATCATCCAAAGGGACCCAGAGATAACATGAAGTGTCGTTTTGTTAGATAAAATCCTTTTTCATATCCTAAAAAGGTCCATATAGCATTCATGATCGATTTTGTATTTCCACTCGTTCAATTTGCAAAGAAAGGAATCTGTGAAAATCTCACCCTAAACGTTCTTTCAACCAGTCAAATCACGTTCGTATGAATTCCTCAGAGATCCTAGAACGTAACGAGACTTCACTATATCATTAGGGGTGTAGTATATCCTATAGGACACCATATTTGGTCAGAGAGCGACGCCTTCATGGCACGCCGATGACGTGGGCGGTCTTCACTTGAACGACTCTAACTTTGTCAAATAAGCACCAATTGGGGTCAAACAAAGCTAGTTACATAGCCCATGAGCTGGGCTTTATGGGAGTATCAATGTATCTGTCGTAAACTGTAGCTACTAACCTTGTACGACATCATGCCTTTTCATTTTGGACAAAAAAATATAAGAATATTCACAGTTATGAAGTTATGAAAACTGGTTGTTTTGCAAATGAACTATAATATGAACTATAATACAGTGGGGGGGAAAAGTATTTGATCCCCTGCTGATTTTGTATGTTTGCCCACTTACAAAGAAATGATCAGTCTATAATTTTAATAGTATCATCCAGAAAAACGCATGTCAAAAATGTTATAAAATGATTTACATTTTAATGAGGGAAATAAGTATTTGACCCCTCTGCAAAACATGACTTAGTACTTGGTGGCAAAACCCTTGTTGGCAATCACAGAGGTCAGACGTTTCTTGTAGTTGGCCACCAGGTTTGCACACGTCTCAGGAGGGATTTTGTCCCACTCCTCTTTGCAGATCTTCTCCAAGTCATTAAGGTTTTGAGGCTAACATTTGGCAACTCGAACCTTCAGCTCCCTCCACAGATATTCTATGGGATTAAGGTCTGGAGAATGGCTAGGCCACTCCAGGACCTTAATGTGCTTCTTCTTGAGCCACTCCTTTTTTGCCTTGGCCGTGTGTTTTGGGTCATTGTCATGCTGGAATACCCATCTACGACCCATTTTCAATGCCCTGGCTGAGGGAAGGAGGTTCTCACCCAAGATTTGACGGTACATGGCCCCGTCCATCGTCCCTTTGATGCGGTGAAGTTGTCCTGTCCCCTTAGCAGAAAAACACCCCCAAAGCATAATGTTTCCACCTCCATGTTTGACGGTGGAGATGGTGTTCTTGGGGTCATAGGCAGCATTCCTCCTCCTCCAAACACGGCGAGTTGAGTTGATGTCAAAGAGCTCCATTTTGGTTTCATCTGACCACAACACTTTCACCCAGTTGTCCTCTGAGTCATTCAGATGTTCATTGGCAAACTTCAGACGGGCATGTATATGTATTCTTGAGCAGGGGGACCTTGCGGGCGCTGCAGGATTTCAGTCTTTCACGGCGTAGTGTGTTACCAATTGTTTTCTTGGTGACTATGGTCCCAGCTGCCTTGAGATCATTGACAAGATCCTCCCGTGTAGTTCTGGGCTGATTCCTCACCGTTCTCATGATCATTGCAACTCCACGAGGTGAGATCTTGCATGGAGCCGCAGGCCGAGGGATATTGACAGTTCTTTTGTGTTTCTTCCATTTGCGAATAATCGCACCAAATGTTGTCACCTTCTCACCAAGCTGCTTGGCGATGGTCTTGTAGCCCAGTCCAGCCTTGTGTAGGTCTACAATCTTGTCCCTGATATCCTTGGAGAGCTCTTTGGTCTTGGCCATGGTGGAGAGTTTGGAATCTGATTGATTGATTGCTTCTGTGGACAGGTGTCTTTTTTACAGGTAACAAGCTGCGGTTAGGAGCACTCCCTTTAAGAGTGTGCCCCTAATCTCAGCTCGTTACCTGTATAAAAGACACCTGGGAGCCAGAAATCTTTCTGATTGAGAGGGGGTCAAATACTTATTTCCCTCATTAAAATGCAAATCAATTTATAACATTTTTGACATGCGTTTTCTGGATATTTTTGTTGTTATTCTATCTCTCACTGTTCAAATAAACCTTCTATTAATATTATAGACTGATCATTTCTTTGTAAGTGGGCAAACGTACAAAATCAGCAGGGGATCAAATACTTTTTTCCCCCACTGTATGGCTACTAATACTGGAAAAGCTAAATCAAAGTCCAAGTATACAGATTTGTCGATATTCTTGCAGAAAAATGTAATATGAATACAAATGCCTCCTTCACGATTTGGCCAAATGTACCTGGGTGACTTCACACTAAATGTCGTGTAGTTCGCTCATACTTCAAGTTACCCGTCTGAAACTTTGCACATACACTGCTGTCATCTTGTGGACACCATCGGAGTTACAGCCAGAGTGATGGCTGGAAGTGTGACCTTTCTGTTGCATTTCAAAGATGGTAGTAGAAAAAAAATACGGTAGTTTCTTTTCTTTGTATTTTCTTCTACCAGATCTATTGTGTTATATTCTCCTACATCCAATTCACATTTACACAAACGTCAAAGTGTTTCCTTTCAAATGGTACCAAGAATATGCATATCCTTGCTTCAGGGCCTGAGCTACAGGCAGTTAGATTTGGGTATGTCATTTTAGGTGAACATTTTAAAAAAGGGGGTTATCCCTAAGATTTTTTAATAAGGCATCACAGAGTTAAGCATTGTTATAGAACACTTTATATTATCTGGATACTTTTTATTGATTTATTTCTAAATATAAATCTAACAATAGATTGATTGCTTCTGTGGACAGGTGTCCCTTTTCTTTAACAAAGTGTATGGCATACCCTCACTCATTTTGAGCCCTGGTTTTAACCGAACACACCAAGCCCTTCTCAGACACCAAGGTATTTAAGGAGTGCACGGTGACAGTATTGGAGGCTTTGGCTATACTGGCAAATCTATGGATAGCATAATTGTGTCTGTCAAACAGGCAGGCATACCTTTTTGGGGGGGGAATTGGAAGAAATAGCCTCCAACAAAGCCCTCTTGTTGTTAGTGAAGTCGAATTAAAATGAAGACAATCGTTGAAATGAATTACATTTGCTGTCCACCTCTGTTTGGATTATGCCGTAGCCACACCAAAGGTGATGTTTGCCCGCTAGCCTTTTTTAGTTGACTTTCTCCTGCACTCTCGCTCCTCATTAATAAGTTAATGATTGAAAAGGTGTCTGTCTCATGACATTGTAATACATTTGGTCTCCAGTCCATGGGTTACAGAAAAACCACATAGGCTGCTACTCTTTCTACCCGTAGGCTACATCATTTATGTTAAATTAATTTGATGGAGCGTGGTGGAGCGTAGCGTCTCTCCAACAGCGCCCTGGAGAGGTGCACTATGCATGGATAAGCAAAATATTTTACACACCTGCCTTTGACAATGTGGGCTCTGCTTATCAAGGGGCGGCATTAGCGCTCACCTAAATAGCCCGCGTGCCACTGGGTGAGAGAAGTTATTGTTTTTGGGCAGAATTATGTGAGGTGTTGTTGGAGGCGCATCTTGGTCAGTTTAAGTCGGAAAATGTGCCCTCATCAAACTGCCGCGGCTGCCTAATCCTGCCTAATGGGCCACCCGTAGGGCCTAATCATATAATTATATTTAGAATTCCTATTAATTCAATTCCATTTTTTCTGTGGGACTAGCCAGAATTATTTGTCATTTCACTTTTCTTGTGGCATCAACACAACTAGTCGTGATGTTTTCATCTGATTTTTCAAACAATCACTTCAAAGGGCTCCCGTGCACGTTCATCCATCTAACCCTAACCCACTCGCAACGCATTTCCAGCCTCCGAACAGTGGTGGATGGAAAGAGACATCCGTTACACAAAACACCCAAAAAGTGTAATGACATTTGGTGGTTGCCGTTAGGCCAAAATGAATTCCTCCACTGCTGTCCGTGCGCGTTTCTCTGCCGTAGCAAAATGTTTGTGTTCTCCTCAAACCACATCGTATTTTGGAGCGTAGCCTATAGGCCTACAACCTGTTTTCAAGTCCATTCGCTCATTTGCATGCCTCTAACATACGGTAATGATAACTGTAGGCTACTACACCTTTTATTTTTCTTGAGGTTTTGTTTTCATTATTGTGATAGGCTCATGTTTTACCGATACGGCGTACCCGCACTATTTGTTTTGCCGTGACACCGTACCGGACCGTACCGCCTTATTTTCACCCCTGGCCCTAACTTAAGACTTGCGTATGATGCAATAATTCAGCCCTTGCATATGTTGCACCGTGTGTCATTTAATGTTGAAATGTCTGGTGTGTTTAGCTGCCTGAAAACTTGGGTCAAATCAATTGCCTAGCATATCAAATTATCCCAATGCAATCCTCTTCGGACCATTGTTGTTCAGCTTAACTTACCTTGGCTCTGTTCTGTCCTTCCTGAGGTGTGAAAAGGTCAACTCCATGACCCTGTACCCCTGGATCCACCAGTTCAGCAACAACAAGAGGTCATCTGACCAGACGCGGCCAATCAGCTTCCCAGACGTCAACCCCCAGAGCCTGCCTCTAAACTCGGATTTCTCCATGGTGGCTGGGGACTTCCAGGAGGTCTACACAGAGCCTAGTGAGTGGTGAGCTTCACACAGGCTGTATGAAAGATCAACAAGAGCAATGAGTGATCAGGGCCTGCATTCACAAAGCGTCTCAGAGTATGAGTGCTGATCTAGAATCAGGTCCAATCTTGTCTTATTCATTATGTTCTAAAAGACTAAACTGATCCTAGATCAGCACTCCTGGTCTTAGACACGGTCCTTTTCTCTCTGTTGAATGACAGGTTGTTATGTGAATTGGCCATGTATTGAGCAGTCAATGGTGAAAGTGAGCACTCTGTCCTAGACACAGATATTTTTTTTATTACCTGTGTTGGTTGGTATTAGCAATAAGGTGAGACGGGTTAAACAAGTATTGTGGTCTTTCCTCTCAGACACCTGGGATTGTGTGGCTACCTGCTTCTTCATCGACACAGCGCACAATGTCATCGACTACGTGGAGACCATCTGGAACATTCTCAAACCTGGAGGCGTGTGGATCAATCTTGGTGAGCGACGATATGTTCAACAGAGCTCCTTACTGACCAGTGATAGAGGTTCTCTATGCATTTTTGGTATAGTTCCTGTTTAAACTTACTGGTAGTGTATGATATACTGTATGTCAGTGGCGTTTAAGGGAGGATGTCTTTTTTTTTGGTTTGGAGCATGGCCTTATTTCTATTGGATGACTGTCATTAATATTACATTCACCCAGCTCAATGTGACATCGGTTTAGGCTAATACATGATACTCCCTATACCCATAAATTGTCCCTATACCCATCATGAGGTTGCTACAACCTAGCCTACGAATGAAGGTTTACAACATAGGTGCACACGTCGACAGAAACATTTTAGTAATCAAGGTGACAGACAGTGACTCATTCAATACCGCCTTGCACACTCTTGACTGCATCTAGCTGATCTAGGGTGTAATCGTTAGTCCAACAGTTGCAAACTAGACTTTCTATTGGACAAATTCAGGTACGCTCTCCCTGTTTCATTCCATTTGCTTCCGTTTAAGAAATGTTTTCCAACAGAATTGGCAGAATGAATACACCCCTGATCACACACAAACAGTTCACTTTCATAGCAGCCACATATACTGAAACAAAAATATAAACGTAACCTCCAATGTTGTTTTAGAGAATTTGGCATTATGTCCAACAGGCCTCACAACCGCAGACCACGTGTAACCATGCTATTCCAGGACCTCCACATCTGGCTTCTTCACCTGCGGGAGTATTTCTGTCTGTAATAAAGCCCTTTCTTGGGGAAAATCTAATTCTGATTGGCTGGGCCTGGCTCCCCAGTGGGTGGACCTGGCTCCCCAGTGGGTGGCCTGGCTCCCAAGTGGGTGGGCCTATGCCCACCTATGGCTGCACCCCTGCCCAGTCATGTGAAATCCATAGATTAGGGCCTAATGAATTAATTTAATTGACTGATTTCCTTATATGAACTGTAACTCAGTAAAATCTTTGAAATTGTTGCGGGTTGCGTTTTATATTTTTGTTCAGTATACAAACAGCATGTATAATTCCTTCTCGCATCTACGCGCTGGCTGTCCTCCTCTCACCTTTTCCCTTTGTTTGTGGACTTCAGTGCACAATAATACAGCTGTATGTGACCAGGCGAGAAAAACCTTTCCAACCCAAACCTTCATACCATAACCGCTACACAAAGCCTATGTATTTGTCACCATTTTAACTAACGTCATAGTCAACATAGCTAGCTACTAGAACTAACTTGTTAATAAACACGTGTGGTATCCCGGGAGGTCTACCCCGGTTGGTGATAGAGGGGAGGTACGTGCCGCGATGTTGGCTCCCTCTGCTGGGAGTACAGCGGCGGGGTGCCTAGCCCGTGATGGCTCCAAGTAGAGGTAATTAGGAGAGAGTGCCAACCAGCAGTGCAGGCCACATAAAGGGAGCACCGTGGCACGCCACGAGGGGAGAGAGAGAGACGGACACGGAGCAAAACCTGAGAAGGACAGAGCGAAACCTACGTTATTTAGTTATGTTTATTTTCTTGCCTAGTAAAGTTGTGTTTTCTGACTAGAACCTCCCTGTCTCTGTGTTAATCTCTGCACGCTCAACCCAACACCCCACGGTTTGCCACACCCACTATAATCATGTAGTACAGTGTACAGCAAGCAGTTTAGTAGTTACACCGGGTGTTTGAGTAGGCTAAACTAACTAGCTGCATTCGTTAGCTAGGTAAGTTAAAGTGGAAATACAGCAAGCTCTCTCTCTCTTGCGTCTCCTTCATTTTTGAATACATTAATTTGTTCAAAACTGTTCAACTATTGTCTTTCTCTCTCTTTGAGTCAACTACACACCATATTCTATGCACTGCAGTGCTAGCTAGCTGTAGCTTATTCTTTTAGAACTAGATTAATACTCTGATCCTTTGACTAGGTCGACAACATCATTTCATACTGCAAAAGCTCTGATAGGTTGGAGGACATAATTACTGTGTAAGTCTATGGAAGGGTGTGAGAACCATGAGCCTCCTAGGTTTTGTATTGAAGTCAATGTACCCAGAGGAGGACAGAAACTAGCTGTCCTCTGGCTACACCATGGTGCTACCCTACAGAGTGCTGTTGATGCTACTGTAGACCTTCATTGCAGAACAGTGTGTTTTAATCAATTATTTGGCAAAATGTGAATACATTTAGAATAGCTTTATCTAAATAGTATAACTTGTTTTATTGTTTCACTATTTTTATTTTTATGAAATTCACTGAGGATGGTCCACCCCTTCCTCTGAGGAGGAGCCTCCACTACTGTATGAATACTTTTACCAAAGCTGCGATTCCTCCCTTGTCTATAGGCCCACTGCTGTACCACTTTGAGAACATGGCCAACGAGCTCTCCATCGAGCTCAGCTACGAGGATGTCAGGGCAGCAATTTTAAAATATGGTTTCCATTTGGAGGTAAAGCAGTTTTTTTGTAATTTAAATAAAATAGGTGTACAGATTGGAGGAATAAGATGAACTACTACTACTACAGTTTACAGTAAAGAAAAGTATAAAACATTGTTTTCAGTTTCAGTTGTTTTGACTATCCTCCTTGGGCCTAAAACACCATCTTTTACTGCAGGTGGAGAGAGAGTCTGTCCCCACCACCTATACAGAGAACGATCAGTCCATGCTGAAGTACCTGTACGACTGTGTTTTCTTTGTGGCAAGGAAACCTGACCATCTGTATGCCAACGGTTTCCAGGTGGTCCATAAGAACAGACCGGAAGCGTCGCAACGGCGAAAGAGCTGCGACAGTCTGACGTGACATCGTCTGTCGCGACATCGCAGAGCAACAACCGGAAAAAACGCAATTGGCCACCACCAAGGGCATAAAAAAAATTGTAAGATGACAGAAACACAAGTCAATGGACAGGTTTGCTTTCATGTTTCTTCTTCTTTATATTGTCTCATCGCCAGAGCTGCCAAATCACCTTACTTCATCCCCTGAGCTTTTGAGATTGAGACAGATGCCTATTATGAACTCAAGTGACTAAATCTTTCAGCACAGGACTGTTTGTCTTCAGTTAAAGAGACAAAGTGACGCCTCTATCTCCATGGTGACCTGATGTAGTTGCATGCGTGTCAGAGACCCGCCTCTACGTCTTCCCATTGTATTTATTTTGTAAAATACAGTTACCAACTCTGGCTATTTATAGTATTTTTTTTAATCACTTAAAATCAGTTGCTGAAGTGGCTGGAGTTGGATATTTTAACCTATATTGTATAATTGGACACAGATTGAGTTTCAGCATTACACCCTGGATCTAGTTACTCACTTAATAAAGAAAAACACAATTCTTTAAAAGAAAGAAAACGTTTCATTGACTGAGAGGGACTGTCTAATTTTCATGACTCAATAGTGTCTTTAGGGTCATTCCATGAAAAGTGCCTTTGATATTAAGTATTAATTGTGCACCAATATTGCATTTTAAAAGCCTGATATTTAAATGACGTGCCCTTTAATATAGACCACATGGAGAATTCAATAAATTCGATTTGTTTTATATGAATAAAGACTTACTCAAGCGCCAAAAATCCCTCTGTGACTTCTAGAATGATTTTAACCCACTTAACCCCAACATTTCTCCAAGCTTTCACAATCATTGTAAAGACCTAGTTATTTTGTTGCTTTGACAGTCATTTCTGAAGATTATAATTTATTTAATGTGATTAGTGATTCATTTACATCTGTCCCTCATTTTAAGGTCACGTAAACTGAACTCTCATTTTCTGGTGTTTTGTGGAGAAAAACTGAGCGGATCGAGCATAACACGTCAACCCTGTTACCCATAGATCGACATTCTAGAAATAATTTAACAATAAATACATTTTTGTGAAGCTTGCATTCAATTGCCACTCCCAGTTGCACACAAGCTTCCATTCCCCCTGTCAAAAGGGGATTCATTGCTGATTAAAGATGAAGTCATTGTTTACTTTATTTGACACTTACTGGTATTTTTTTTTTAATTGACCTTCAGATGGGAAAACTAGTTTTTTATTAAGTTAGAATTTGTGCCCTTTATGGCAGAATGTTAAAGTTAGGTGAAAGCAATGTTTTTTAATTTATTATATACACCTCTATATACACCTCATCAGCCCAGCCAGGCAATTTATAAACTTGATCTCCACAATAAAAAGCATCTAGACATTATCTCACATTTCTTTTAGACTAATATTTCGTTTTCAACATCGGGGATTTGTATATACATTGCTGACATTTGCAACATTGTTTCAATATTTAAATTCGATCTCCTGCTGTCCCATAGTAATGAACTTGACGAGACAGACAGGCAGGCAGCGTTTTTCAGCCAGTTGAAATCACGAATCAGCTGGCATAATTTTTATGGATCTATACAAAAAAATGTCAGTTGAAAAAAGGTCAAACGAAACGCAGCTAATTTGCAATCTTTCCAGCTTCAGTTTGAAGTGACTGTGTTACTGTAGCTGTGTTGTTGGCTAGATCCTCTGAACAACTCTGTCCTGACGAGTGAGCACATTTTCTATGCCAGGCGAAATTGCGCCTTAATGGCTCATTGTTATGGATGTATCCAAATAAATGTCACTAGAAAACAGCTTACTTTGCTGTTATTCTGGCTGCACTTTTTGACGTGACTGTAAATTAGTTGGCTAGCTAGCAAGCTAGGGAAAATAATGTTGCCAGCAAGTATGGCAATGGAACATTCTGTATCTATGGGGTCACACCCATAGATCCAGAACAAAAAGACTGAACGACTGGGTCACTTCTCCAGCAACCCTAGATTTGTGTCGGGACTATATCTAGTATGAATAAATTAATCAAAATTATGTTTTTTTATGAAAATATGTCAATCATTATTTGAATATGTTGGTTACCTGTTGTATAAAAGTGATAATGCCCTCGAAGGCGCCTCAGGCCTAACAAAACCTAACAACACTTAAATAAGAATCTCATATTCCCTCTGTTTGCAGTTATACACTACAATAAGTTGGAGCATTATGCCTAATTATGATCAATGTTTTAAAGTATGCAACAACTCCCCTTTTGTCAATTACTACCTTCATACAGCCAGGTACATCTGAGAGTCACAGTTGGTTACAGAGGATACAGACATCAGTGGTGAATCCTTATCATATCAATACCAGTTAACACACAACATATGAAAGGGAGATCCAGTGCACACATTAAATGATTTACTGACAATGATTGCCCTACCCGATTTGGAATGAATGCCCTATCTGGCTATCTCAATTACTCTTTCTCAAGCAACCGACATGTGGCGCTGTTGGTGGAGAAGATTCTTGATAGTGGTGGGCGGGAATAGAGGACAGATACATCCTCTCATTGGGCAGACCGGGTGTGTGTACAATTTACAGTAACTTGTGCGCTTCAGTCAAAACATTGATACCTGTTAATTATTGGAAGTCTCTACATGGTCTTTAGCTGGCAGTCTGAGGAGGAGAACACCAGTATACGAGAAGTATACAAACAGACAATGACAACATACAGTGCAATCGGAAAGTATTCAGACACTGACTTTTTCCACATTTTGTCACATTACAGCCTTATTCTAAAGTGGATTAAATATATTTTTGTTCCTCATCAATCTAAACACAATACCCCATAATGACAAAGCAAAAACAGGTTTGTATTCAGACCCTTTTCTATAAGACTTGAAATGGAGCTCGCGTGTATTCTGTTTCCATTATTCATCCTTGAGATGTTTTTACAACTTGATTGGAGTCCACCTGTGGTAAATTCAATTGATTGGAAATGATTTGGAAAGGCACATAACTGTCTTAATAAATAAGGTGCCACAGTTGACGCCAGAGCAAAAACCAAGCCATGAGGTCGAAGGAATTGTCCGTAGAGCTCCTAGACAGGATTGTGTCGAGGCACAGATGTGGGGAAGGGTACAAAAAAAACTCTGCAGCGTTGAAGGTCCCAAGAACACAGTGGTTTCCATGATTCTTAAATGGAAGGAGTTTGGAACCACAAAGACTCTTCCTAAAGCTGGCCGCCCGGCCAAACTGAGCAATCAGGGGAGAAGGGCCTTGGTCAGGGAGTTGACCCAGGAACCCGTTAGTCACTCTGACAGAGCTCCAGAGGTCCTCTGTGGAGATGGTTATCCTTCTGGAAGGTTCTCTCATCTCTGCAGCGCTCCACCAATCAGGCCTTTATGGTACAGTGGCCAGACGGAAGCCACTCAGTAAAAGGCACATAATAGCCTGCTTGGAGTTTGCCAAAAGGCACCCAAAGGACTCTCAGACCATGAGAAACAAGATTCTCTGGTCTGATGAAACCAAGATTGAACACTGGCCTGAATGCCAAGAGTCACATCTGGAGGAAACCTGGCAACATCCCTACGGTGAAGCATGGTGGTGGCAGCATCATGCTGTGGAGAGTGTTTTTCAGTGGAAGGGACTGGGAGACTAGTCAGGATTGAGGAAAAGATGAACGGAGCAAAGTAAAGAGATCATTGATGAAAACCTGCTCCAGAGCTTCCAACAGGACAACGATCCTAAGCACACAGCCAAGACAATGCAAGAGTAGCTTCGGGACAAGTCTCTGAATGTCCTTGAGTGGCCCAGCCAGAGCCCGGACTTGAACTTGATCGAACATCTCAGGAGAGACATGAAAATAGCTGTGCCGCGACGCTCTCCATCCAACCTGACAAAGCTTGAGAGGTTCTGCAGAGAAGAAAACTTTAAGCTCGTCTCTCAATTGAAAATAATGTGTCAATACTTTGCCCCTTGGTAACCAGCGCACTTCTGTATGTTGTAAAAGCGTTACATGGTCGCTGCCCATATCATTGCATAGTACAGAAAATAAACGAGAGTTCAGGGGCAAGTGGCTCTCGGTGGATGGTGCAGTGTACCCAAGTGGCATCTGCTTGCACGCGCGTTACCACTCCACTATGTCTCCCTGTCATGGCTTTTGCGCCATCAGTACAGATGCCAACATGAGCAGCAGCTGCGTTTGGCTACATATGGATTGTTAGTGGAATTCCCGCGAGAGAGTAACGGTTAACGTTATTGGATGTTAATTATTTGACTAGGCTACCAGTATTTGACATTGGGTTATTATTTTGCTGAACACTAGATGGTTTCATTTAATTTTTGTCAGTGAAACGAGGCTACTCAGGCGAGAGAAAAAACTCCAAATGTATAGCCCCGTTGGAAAATATAAACGGACTGTTTGAAAATGTAAAAACAAAAAAAAGAATTGCCACTTCTAATATAACTCTATGGCAGAACCCAAGGGGCAAACATTTTCGAGCTCTAACCTTAGAATTGGGGATGACGTACTGTCACATGAGTGACAGAAAACTGAACCAATCATGACAGAAAACTGAGCCAATCAGGCGCAACGCTCTGTATTTTCTGCTGGCTTGCCCCACCACCACAGAAAGCACTGAGCTAGGTTGAAACACCTGCATTTTGGAGCTGCCTTACTCAAGAAAGCAAAAAAGAGACCATGGCTGCATTTCAAAACACTGGATCACTGCTACTCTAACTTCCGCGATGAATACAAGGCCTTCCCCCGCCTTCCTCTCGGAAAATCTAACCACGACTCCATTTTGCTCCTCCCTTCCTATAGGCAGAAACTCAAACAGGAAGTACATGTGATAAGGACCATAAAACGCTGGTCTAACCAATCGGAATCCACGATTGTTTTGATAATGCGGACTGGGACATATTCCGGGTAGCCTCAGAGAATAATATCGATTTATACGCTGATTCGGTGAGTGAGTTTATAAGGAAGTGCATAGGAGATGTTGTACCCACTGTGACTATTAAAACCTAACCTAACCAGAAACCATGGATAGATGGCAGCATTCGCACAAAACTGAAAGCGCAAACCACCGCATTTAACCATGGAAAGGTGACTGGGAATATGGCTGAATACAAACAGTGTAGTTATTCCCTCCACAAGGCAAGCAAACATGTCAGTATAGAGACAAAGTGGAGTCGCAATTCAACGGCTCAGACACGAGACGTATGTGGCAGGGTCTACAGACAATTACGGACTACAAAAGGAAAACCAGCCACGTCACGGACACCGAGGTCTTGCTTCCAGACAAACTAAACACCTTCTTTGCCCGCTTTGAGGATAATACAGTGCCACCGACACGGCCCGCTACCAAGGACTGTGGACTCTCCTTCTCCGTGGCTGACTTAGGTAAGACATTTAAAAATAGTAATCCTCGCAAGGCTGCCGGCCCAGACGGCATCCCTAGCCGCATCCTCAGAGCATGCGCAGACCAGCTGGCTGGTGTGTTTACGGACATATTCAATCTCCCTATTCCAGTCCGCTGTCCCCACATGCTTGAAGATGGCCACCATTGTTCCTGTACCCAAGAATGCAAAGGTAACTGAACTAAATGACTGCCGCCCCGTAGCACTCCTATCATCATCAAGTGCTTTGAGAGACTAGTCAAGGATCATATCACCTCCACCTTACCTGTCACCCTAGACCCACTTCAATTTGCTTACTGCCCCAATAGGTCCACAGATGCAATTGCCATCACACTGCGCATTGCTCTATCCCATCTGGACAAGAGGAATACCTACGTACGAATGCTGCTCATTGACTACAACTCAGCATTCAACACCATAGTACCCTCCAAACTCATCATTAAGCTTGAGGCTCTTGGTCTCAACCCCGCCCTGTGCAATAGGGTGCTGGACTTCCTGACGGGCCGCCGCCAGGTGGTGAAAGTTGGAAACAACATCTTCACTGATCCTCAACACTGGGGCCCCACAGGGTGCATGCTCAGCCCCCTCCTGTACTCCCTGTTCACCCATGATTACATGGCCATGCATGCCTCCAACTCAATCATCAAGTTTGCAGACGACACAACAGTAGTAGGCTTGATTACCAACAACGACGACACAGCCTACAGTGGGAAGGTGAGGGCACTCGGAGTGTGGTACCAGGAAAATAACCTCTCACTCAATGTAAACAAAACAAAGGAGATGATCGTGGACAGTAGAGGGAGCACCAACCTATCCACATTGACTGGACAGCAGTGGAGAAGGTGGAAAGTTCATCGGCGTACACATCACGGACCAACTGAAATGGTCCACCCATAAAGACAGTGTGGTGAAGTAGGTGCAACAGCAAGAAATGTGGCTTGTCACCTAAAACCCTCACAAACTTTAACAGATGCACAATTGAGAGTATCCTGCAGGGCTATATCACCGCCCGGTACGGCAACTGCACCGCCCACAACTGCAGGGCTCTCCAGAGGGTGGTGCGGTCTGCACAACGCATCACCGGGGGCAAACTAACTGCTCTCCAGGACACCTACAGGACCCGATGTCACAGGAAGGCCAAAAAGATCATCAAGGTCCACAACCACCTGAGCCACTGCCTCACCGCTACCATCCAGAAGGCGAGGTCAGTACAGGTGCATCAAAGCTGGGAACCGAGAGACTGAAAAATAGCTGCTATCTCAAGGCCATCAGACTGTTAAACAGCACTAACACAGAGAGGCTGCTGCCTACATACAGACTTGAAACCGTTGACCACTTTAATAAGTGGATCACTCGTCACCTTAATGCCACTTTAATAATGTTTACATATCTTGCATTACTCATCTCATATGTATATACAGTATTTTATACCATCTATTGCATCTTGCCTATGCCGCTCGGTCATTGCTCATCCATATATTTATATGTACAGTTGAAGTCGGAAGTTTACATACACCTTAGGCAAATACATTTAAACTCAGTTTTTCACAATTCCTGACATTTAATCCTAGTAAAAATTCACTGTCTTAGGTCAGTTAGGATCACCACTTTATTTTAAGAATCTGAAATGTCAGAATAATAGTAGAGATAATGATTTATTTCAGCTTTTCTTTCTTTCATCACATTCCCAGTGGCTCAGAAGTTTATATACTCAATTAGTATTTGGTAGCATTGCCTTTAAATTGTTTAACTTGGGTCAAACGTTTCGGGTAGTCTTCCACAAGCTTCCCACAATAAGTTGGGTGAATTTTGGCCCATTCCATCTGACAGAGCTGGTGTAACTGAGTCAGGTTTGTAGGCCTCCTTGCTCGCACACGCTTTTTCAGTTCTGCCCACAAATGTTCTATAGGATTGAGGTTAGGGCTTTGTGATGTCCACTCCAAGACCTTGACTTTGTTGTCCTTAAGCCATTTTGCCACAACTTTGGAAGTATGCTTGGGGTCATTGTCCATTTGGAAGACCCATTTGCGACCAAGCTTTAACTTCTTGACTGATGTCTTGAGATGTTGCTTCAATATATCCACATCATTTTCCTCCCTCATGATGCCATCTATTTTGTGAAGTGCACCAGTCCCTCCTGCAGCAAAGCACCCCCACAACATGATGCTGCCACCCCCGTGCTTCACGGTTGGGATGGTGTTCTTCGGCTTGCAAGCGTCCCCCTTTTTCCTCCAAACATAACAATGGTCATTATGGCCACACAGTTCTATTTTTGTTTCATCAGACCAGAGGACATTTCTCCAAAAAGTACGATCTTTGTCCCCATGTGCAGTTGCAAACCGTAGTCTGGCTTTTTTATGGCGGTTTTTTGAGCAGTGGCTTCTTCCTTGCTGTGCGGCCTTTCAGGTTATGTCGATATAGGACTCGTTTTACTGTGGATATAGATACTTTTGTACCTGTTTCCTCAAGCATCTTCACAAGGTCCTTTGCTGTTGTTCTGGGATTGATGTGCACTTTTCGCACCAAAGCACGTTCATCTGTAGGACACAGAACACATCTCCTTCCTGAGCAGTATGACGGCTGTGTGGTCCCATGGTGTTTATACTCGCGTACTATTGTTTGTACAGATGAACGTGGTACCCTCAGGCGTTTGGAAATGGCTCCCAAGGATGAACCAGACTTGTGGAGATCTACAATTTTTTTCTGAGGTCTTGGCTGATTTATTTTGATTTTCCCATGATGTCAAGCAAAGAGGCACTGAGCTGGAAGGTAGGCCTTGAAATACATCCACAGGTACACTTCCAATTGAATCAAATTATGTCAATTAGCCTATCAGATGCTTCTAAAGCCATGACATAATTTTCTGGAATTTTCCAAGCTGTTTAAAGGCACAGTCAAGTTAGTGTATGTAAACCTCTGACCCACTGGAATTGCGATACAGTGAAATAATCTGTCTGTGAACTATTTTTGTAAAAATGACTTGTGTCATGCACAAAGTAGATGTCTTAACCAACTTGCCAAAATTATAGTTTGTTAACAAGAAATTTGTGGAGTGGTTGAAAAACGAGTTTTAATGACTCCAACCTAAGTGTAGGTAAACTTCCGAAATCAACTGTATATATTCTTATTCCATTCCATTACTTAGATTTGTGTGTATTAGGTAGTTGTTGTGGATTTGTTAGATTACTTGTTAGATATTGCTGCACTGTCGGAACTGGAAGCACAAGCATTTTGCTATACTCGCAATTTTATCTGCTAACCATGTGTATGTGACCAATAAGATTTGATTTTATTTGATGGAACCGGTCAGGATGCTCTCGATGGTGCAGCTGTATAACTTTTTCAGGATATGAGGACCCATGCCAAAGTCTCCTGAGGGGGAAAGGTGTTGTCGTGCCCTCTTAACGACTGTCTTGGTGTGTTTGGACCATAATAGTTTGGTGGTGAGGGGCCTGTTCTGCTCACCTTTTCCTGGAGTCCACGATAAGCTCCTTTGTCTTGCTTACATTGAGGGAGAGGTTGTTGTCCTGGCACCACACTGCCAGGTCTCTGACCTCCTCCCTATAGGCTGTCTCATCATTGTCGGTGATCAGGCCTACCACTGTTGTGTCGTCAGCAGACTTAATGATGGTGTTGGAGTCGTGTTTGGCCATGCAGTCGTGGGTGAACAGGGAGTACAGGAGGGGACTAAGTACACAGCCCTGAGGGGGCCCAGTGTTGAGGAACAGCGTGGCAGACGTGTTGTTGCCTACCCTTACCACCTGGGGGGCGGCCCGTCAGGAAGTCCAGGATCCAGTTGCAGAGGGAGGTGTTTAGTCCCAGGGTCCTTAGCTTATTGATGAGCTTTGTGGGCACTATGGTGTTGAACTCTGAGCTCTAGTCAATGAACAGCATTCTCACATTGGTGTTCCTTTTGTCCAGGTGGGAAAGGGCAGTGTGGTCTAGGGTATCCGTGAGGATGCTGTTGATGTGAGCCATGACCAGCCTTTCAAAGCACTTCATGGCTGCTGACGTGAGTGCTACTGGGCGGTAATCATTTAGGCAGGTTACCTTCACTTCCTTGGGCACAGGGACTATGGTGGTCTGCTTGAAACATGTAGGCATTACAGGCTCGGTCAGGGAGAGGTTGAAAATGTCAGTGAAGACACTTGCCAGTTGGTCCGTGCATGCTTTGAGTACACATCCTGATAAACCGTCTGGCCCCGCGGCTTTGTGACCTGTTTAAAGGTATTGCTCACATTGGCTACTGAGAGCTTTATCACACAGTCGTCCAGAACAGCTGGTGCTCTCATGCATGCTTCAATGTTGCTTGCCTCAAAGTTAGCATAAAAGGCATTTACAGTGGTTGCTCCACTAAAAGTTTTGCGATTATGCTGCGGGACTTAGAGATCAATTGTGGTTTAGTACGGTACCCTGCGTCACTACTTCCTTGCTCCAGACCAGCGCAAAGGGGAGTTAGAGCACTGATTATGCTTTTGGGTCCCAAGGTGCTACTGTGTCTCTGACAATGAATGGGCGACCTAAACCTAAATAGAATCTGATAATTGTGCACGACTTCAGAATTACTTACTAAAACTGTTGTTACACAAGGTTTTTATTCTAAGAGAAACTTAGACTACAATTAGGGTGTGGAAATGTTAGGATTATTTTGTTCTTACTGTAATACTGTAGCCTACTCCCGACCGGTCACGTTGTACAGCGCCTTAGTGGCGCAGCGGTCTAAGACACTGCTTCGCAGTGCAAGCTGTGTTGCTACAGATGCTGGTTCAATAGCCGTGCCGGCCTCGACTGGGAGACCCATGAGATGCCTGTAGGTTTTTGGTTTCTCTCCCTCTAAAAACAGAAATAAATCATTCTAAATAACAAACTGGCTTTATTTACAAATTAGTAACAATGTCTCACCCCATGTTTGAAAAAGCATTAAAGACAGAGTTAATGAGTACTTGAGGTCACCGAGAAAGTCTGGACATGGCCTGCCCTCCCTTATGTAAGGAATTAGGCACTTTACAATGTTTACTACAGTATGTACTGCAGGCTATGTTTACTTGTCAGACTGCACAGTAGCCTAATGAACAAATGCAGGTGGCTTATCTTCAAAATGCTTTAAATGCTTTATTATCCAAATGTAAAAGCATATATTGTACAGTACTGTATTTCTTCATCAGCATCTCTATGCTTTCGTTAATAAAATTATGATAAAAATACTCTTTCAAAATGCAGATGTTTATTTAGTTATGGCTTCATAATGAATTACTATTGGAATAAATATTACTGAATTACAAAAATATTGGAACAAAGTTGTCTAATGAAGGTAAACAAATTGTTGCTTACTGGAAAATACTCTTTCAAACACACACGGTCACATTGCACAGTGTCGTTATGGCTATTAGCAGGTAGCTGGACAGTGGACTTGCCTAGAAGGAGGGTAGGTGGAGAATTCTATTGTCAAATGTATTTCTTAGTTAGGTTGGCTGTATCACAACCGGCCGTGATTGGTTGCAATTTCAGTTTAATCCACCAGAAAAACAAAAACAAATAATACAACAAAAAGTATTGTTATTTGAGTTTAGTTTGAGTTCATTTTATTTTTACAGGGACAGTGCACATTAATCAACGTTTCAGTAAAAGTGCCGGTTTTAGCCAGCCGGCTAATTTTCAACCGCAGTCCCTGGGCAGGTTATTAAAAACAATTACAATATAGACAATCATAGAACAGTGAGCACACGCAGAGTAACATAGGACAAGCAAGACATAGCATAAAGACAGAGCAACATAGGACAAGCAAGATGTAGCATACAGACAGAGCAACATAGAACAAAAAGCAACAAGACAAAATCCATAAAAACAAAGTGTTTCCACACCTCACAAGCTACAGACAACAGACAACATGGAAAGCGGCAATACACAGCTAGGGATTATGTTCACAAATCTGATTGACCTTTAGCCATGTCTTCATGCATTTTGTGAAAGTGTGATATGTGGTGCAGTTATGTGTTTCTGATGGCAGTGTATTCCAGACATGGGACGCTCTCACAGAGAAAGCGGATTTACTAAAGGTGCTTTTCCTTAAGGGAACTATACAGTCACCTCTCATGGCAGACCTTGTGGATCTGCTGCCATATGTTTGGATTGTCTGTTTAACAAAAGTACTGAGTGGAGGGGGAGCTAGGCCATTTAGGATCTTGAATACAAGACATGCGTCGGTGTATTGCACCAGATTTTCCCAACTCAGGAGCTCATGCTTTCTGAGGATGTAACAGTGATGATGGCTATTGGGCTTCCTATCGAGCACTTTGAGAGCCTGTTTGTAGACAGACTGAATAGGTTTTAATGTTGTATAGCAAGCTTGGGTCCAACTAGTCAAGCAGTATGTTAAGTGGGGGAGTATCATCGATTTGAAGTACAGTCTTGCTACCTCTGTGGTCAAACAATTTCGTATAAATCGGAAATTAGCTAGTTTGAATTTGGTTATTTGAATTACCTTTTTCACATGCTTTTTAAAAGAGAGGTTGGAATCAAGTATGATTCCAAGGTACTTAAAATCAGATACCACCTGGAGCTTCTCCCCTGACACATAGACATCTGGCTCAGTAGCATCTGTTGCCCTCTTTGTGAAGAACATGCAAACAGTTTTTTTCACATTGAGATGCAAACACGAGTCACTGAGCCACTTTGTAACCTGGACCATTACAGTAGTGAGTTCTTGTGCAGCTTGTTGTTTGCTCTTTGCATGCACATATATCACTGTATCATCTGCATACATTTGAACTTCAGACCCAGTGCAGACGGAAGGCAGATCATTAATGTACAGGCTGAACAAGATGTGTCACATTATGTGTCACATCCAACCGTGATTGGGAGTCCCATAGGGCGGCTCACAATTGGCGCAGCGTTTCTCTCCCTCTAAAAACAGAAATAAATGTTTTGGCCTTTATTCAGATTTCAATCGCTCACTCTCGTCTTTTTGAAAACAAAGTAACCTCCAAAATATTGTTAGCTGATGGCACAGTTATATAGCCCGGCACTTACATAAAGCTGAGTGACTCACTCATTCATGGCTTTGGATCAAAAATAAGTACCAACATTCTTTCTGATAGTCTTTAATAAAGAAATGTTTTGGTTATCCTGACCTGGACACCATGTACAGTATTATAATAGCCCTCCCGATTGGCGCAGCGGTCTAAGACACTGCATCGCAGTGCAAAATGTGTTGCTACAGATGCAGGTTTGATACGCATGCCGGCCACCACCGGTAGACCAATATGTAATTATTTGCGATTGATATACTGTAGGCCTGCCGTAGTCGACATGAGTCTCACTAGTGTTGAGTAATGTGCTGTTAAAAGTGGTGTAGGTCTTATTTATTTAAAGAGCATATTGAAGTTAGAAGCAATAGGATTTGAAGCAATAGCCTACTCGTTGTGGTTACTATTTTAGCACTGTTTCGCACTGCTCTGAGACAAGCATTGGGACCGGTCTTGGTAAATCAATTCGATTTTTATTTTCACTGAATCTCCATTTGGGTATTGGTTAGACTACAATTATACAATTAGGGTGTGGAAATGTTATGTTACTACTCCCGACCGTCACATGTTACAGCGCCATATTTTCCGTTCCATCCTAATGGAAACCCTGAGGGTTTTTCATTTTTCTTGGAATAGAAACACCATAATATTAATTCAATTAATTAAGCAACATTTCTTAAAATCAGTCCCATATACTATGTTCTTACAAAAAAAGGTTTTAAATTCTCTAGTACAGCCACTATTGAAAGCTATCAAATGCTTCTCAAATATGCCCTCTGGTGGTCAAACTAGCACTAACTAGCTTTAATGGTTACAATGGCTGACACTTAAATAACGTGCCATTGAATTCTGCGGCACCATGCAAGCTGTGCTGCAGTATGCTGCAACTTTTAAAGGACGAACCACTGTAGCTCGTCTGGTAGGCTCGCGTCACTGGGCAGCTCGCGTCTGGGTTTCCCTTTGTAGTCTGTAATAGTTTTCAAGCCCTGCCACATCCGACGAGCGTCAGAGCCGGTGTAATAGGATCCAGTCTTAATCCTGTATTGACGCTTTGCTTGTTTGATGGTTTGTCTGAGGGCATAGCGGGATTTCTTATAAGCATCCGGATTAGTGTCCTGCTCCTTGAAAGCAGCAACTCTAACCTTTAGCCCGATGCGGTTATTGCCTGTAATCCATGGCTTATGTTGGGATATGTACATACGGTAACTGTGGGGACGACGTCGTCGAGGCACTTATTGATGAAACCGATGACTGAGGTGGTATACTCCTCAATGCCATTGGATGAATCCCGGAACATATTCCAGTCTGTGCTAGCAAAACAGTCCTGTAGCATAGCATCCTTGTCATCTGACCACTTCCGTTTTGAGCGAGTCACTGTTATTGACAAATAGACACACACCCCCACCCCTCATCTTACCAGACATAGCTTCTCTGTTTTGCCGGTGCATGGGACATCCCACCAGCTCTAAATTATCCGTGTCGTCGTTCAGCCACGACTCAGTGAAACATAAGATATTACAGTTTTTAATGTCCCGTTGGTAGGATAATCTTGATCATATGTCATCAATTTTCTTTTCTAATGATTGCATTTTGGCCATTAGAACGGATGGCAGTGGGGGTTTACTCGCTCATCTATGTATTCTCAGAAGGCAGCCTGACCTCCGCCCCCTTTTTCTCCGTCTTTTCTTCATGCTAATGATGGGGATTTGGGCCTGTTCCCGAGAAAGCAGAATATCATTTTTGTCAAACTCGTTAAAGGAAAAAGCTTCTTCCAGTTCGAGGTGAGTAATCTTAGTTCGAGGTGAGTTATTTTCGGTCATAAGAGACGGTAGCAGCAACATTATGTACAAAATAAGTAACAAAATTTCATAGCTGGTTAGGAGCACGTAAAAAGTCAGCCATCCTCTCCGGCGCCATTCTCTGATACACAATGAGTAACGATAACTTGGCTATATGCACGGGGTACAAGTACCAAGTTGATGTGCAGGGGTACGAGGTAATTGAGGTAGATATGTACATATACTGTAGGTCGGGATAAAGTGACAAGGCAACGGGATAGATAATAAACAATAACATTAGCGTATGTGATGATGAGTCAAGAGGTGCAAAAAGGGTCAATGCCAATATTCCGGCTAGCTATTGGTTAACTATTTAACTAACTATTTAACAGTCTTATTGCTTGGGGGAGTAGAAGCTGTTTCTGGGTCCTGTTGGTTCCAGACATGGTGCATCGCAGTGGTGTAAAGGACTTAAGTAAAAATACTTCAAAGTACTACTTAAGTATTTTTGGGGGGTATCGGTACTTTACTATTTATATTTTTGACAACTTTTACTTTACTTCAGTACATTCCTAAAGAAAATGATGTACTTTTTACTCCATACATTTTCCCTGACACCCAAAAGTACTCGTTACATTTTGAATGCTTAGCAGGACAGGAAAATTGTCACTTTTACCTTAGAAAATGACTCAAGTATCTTTACTTTTACTCAAGTATGACAATTGGGTGCTTTTTCCACCACTGGTGTATCGGTACTACTTGCCGTGCGGTAGCAGAGAGAACAGTCAATGACTTGCGTGGCTGGAGTCTGACAATTTTTAGGGTCTTCCTCTGACACCGCCTGGAATAGAGATCCTGCATGGCAGGGAGCTCGGCTCCAGTGATTTACTGGGCCAGGGTTCCTGTCGAGAAGCACAGTTTCTACTGCTCCTACAGTTTTGCTTCGGTACTGCAGTTTAACTGACACACGGCCCACAAAGACAATTACCATCGACGGCCACATAGAGCAGTCAAATTTGAAAATTCCTAAAACACACTTTAATTATCTCCTTTCTGCACAAATCATCCATTTAATTATTCTAATAATTGTCGCTGAGGCCATTTCCCCCCCATCATTAACATTTTATATTCATCCAATGTCTGTCATATTTTTGGATGAAGTGATGACGTTGCCGCTGCTCCCTGTGCGCAATGAGTGTTAATGCGCATGTCATGCAACTCGGATATAGACGGTCCATGAATCGGCGAATGCGATCGTAAGTAGATCATTTTGAAAACAACGATCGGACATCTTGGACGCAGTCTCCAGTTCTTATTATACCTCAATGGTTGAAGCGAGAGGCTAAACGTCTCTGGTGTTTTGGTCCAGTACCTACTACGCTCTAACAGCGTGAAGCAAACCTATGCACATGTGTAGATACTCTGTGACTGTGTGAGAGTGAAGTCATCTCGCTCGGAAGGTCACACACAAAGATGGAGTTGATGATGGCAAAGACCTATGCACTTTCAACTCATTCCAGTACTGGAGGGTCCCTTTGCCAGAGCTGGACCTTTTACTTCTGCAGAGTGGGAACCTCTTTGGACTAAATGGAAAACCGACCCTCTTCCAAAGACTTCTCCTCTGATGCCATGGAGTATCTACCCACCATGGAACTCTTATGCAAGAGGTGGCAACAGACACTGCCCATCAGAGCAATCGATATAAATCTATACATTGTACACATATGGGTGGTTCTGCTCCCCACCAATGCACACGTAAGCCATGGTGACACACTATAGAACAGCTAGGCCTGCTAAACTCAAACTTTCACAATGCCCACCATACACTGGGACTTCCGAGTGGCGCAGAGGTCTAAGGCACTGCATCTCAGGGCTAGAGGTGTCACTACAGACCCTGGTTCAATTCCAGGCTGTATCACAACCGTCCGTGATTGGGAGTCCCATAGGGCGGCGCACAATTGGCCCAGCATCGTCCGGGTTAGGGTTTGACCGGGGTAGGGCGTCATTGTAAACAAGAATTTGTTCTTATCTGACTTGCCTGGTTAAATAAAATGAAATCGCTTCAGCTTATTTATTTATAGCCACTATGCTGCATCAGTTAAAGTATTTTAATATGAGGCACTTAACCCGCTCACAGGGTTGGTTAACTCTTGAGACCCCTTGTGTCTCTACCAACCTAGGTAAATGAGCCTTCAGCTTATTTATTTATAGCCACTATGCTGCATCAGTTAAAGTATTTTAATATGTGGCACTAAACCCGCTCACAGGGTTGGTTAACTCTTGAGGTCCCTTGTGTCTCTACCAACCTAGGTAAATGAGCCTTCAGTTTTAACCCCCCCCAAAGAATTGAACCAACATGTTATTGGGCTCATTTCTGGAGGTGACAATTCTATTTTAGATGGTGTCAAGATCATTTTATTTTCATTCATTTTGGAGTAGAATGTTCTTTTAAAAAGTCACTCCGCTACCTTTTCCCCCCACTGCCACAAAACTATCCAGAGGAAACACTGACTTTTGCCCATTTCTGTCATGGGCCATAGACCGGTGCCCAGCGGCAAATTATAATCGAATCCGCCCACTTTGTAGGTTACTTATGTCAGGTAAAGGTGTGGACCTACGTCAGGTCCATTTGTGTGCCAATATGAATGCAGCTCCTACAATGGTAAGTTAAAAAATAAGTTGTATTTTTATCTTCCCATAAGCAAGGCAGTTCATTAACAAGTTTCTATGATAGCCCAGTTGTCAAATTATGGAGGCTACAATGCGAAGAGATAATTGGAAAGAAGGTGATGATAGCCAGAAATGTTGAATTAGTATGTAATTAGAGTATCAGTGGTATGAAATGGCAAAATTGTAGCCTGACTGAAATTAGCACTATTTTCCTTTTAAAATTAATTTGGAAAGTCCTCAAATGATTCTGTATTAGTCTTTACTATCAGATAATAATACAAGTGCTTATTATATAAATGCACGGAAGTCAAAAAGGTGTGAAAAGTATAATCGTTAGGTAACTCTAAACCTGAAGTCAAAGTTTATATATGCGATTTAAAAGAAGAAAAAAAAATGTAACCCAAACGTGGGGTGTGCAAAACAAAAGGCTTGAAGTTTGTGTGCTGCATAAATGATGAGCGACATGGGAGTTGTTGAGATGCCCATAATGAAGGTAAATCTCTTTTGGCTGTGTCCGAATGCACATAATACGTCCTAAATAGTAGCCTGTTTGAGTATGCGATGAAATTAAGTTTTATAATATATGAATTTTCCAAAATCGAATGTTTTAAATGCCAGGATGTTATACTCATTTTGGCTTTTCATTTAGTAGTATTCGCTGCATACTTTTAGGGAATTTCACAGCCACAATGCATTGGAAGAATGGGGCTGCAAGTTTTAATAGCTAGATTTCTTCAAGTAAACAACAAAGCAACTTGGAAGATTGCGAATACCAAAGCTTCTGCGGTGGTGTTCAAATGTAAGTAGTTTTTGTTATTAAAAATGATCATGACTATTTCATTGTAGCTACATCTTTGAAAGCAGATTTGCAGCCTGCAGTGCCTTTCACTAGTAGGATTAGAAGTTAGCTTTAGAACAGTAATGTTAGCTACAGGGTTACTTGCTGTTGAGCAACAACTTCATATTTAACATTAGCCTAGTTAGCTAGCTAGCTAGTTTCATTGCACATAACCTGTTATGGTGAAAGTAATGGTAAGCTGCTCTCGTGGCCCTCTTAGGGGGAAAAAGAGTTCCAAAAAGGTTATTCGGCTGTCCCCATAGGAGAGCCGCTTTTAGTTCCAGGTAGAACCATTTTTTGTTCCAGGTATATAGAATCCAAAAAGGTTCTACCTGGAACCACAGCCTGGTCTCATAGTAAATGTAAATCCGGGATCAAATTAGTATGATAAATTACGTACCATATGGTTACATAAGACAGATGGTTACTTAAGGCAAAACGAAAGAAGGATGGTTGGTCAGGGTGGATGGGTGAGCATATAACGCAAATGTCTAGCAACCCAAAGGTTTGCGAGTTCGAATACCATCAATGAGAACTTTAGCATTTTAGCTAATTAGCAACTTTTCAACTACTTACTCGGATTTACGTACAGAATAATGCGAAATACTCTGAGACCAGGTTGGGAACCAAAAGGGTTCTACCTGGAGCCAAAAAGGGCTCTTCAAAGGTTTCTCCTATGGGGACAGCCAAATAACCTTTTTATGTTCTAGATGGCACCTTTTTCCCCTGAGTGTACTGTTTCACCTTGGCACTGCAATTTGATAAAGTACCTTACAGTCGAGCTACAGAAAGTTCACAGAACTCTACTTTGCTCATGTTTTGGTTAATGTTGTACTTGATCTTATGTCTTTTCAGGATCTATGTGAAGGAGGTGGAGGGGCAGCTATCACCTGCATGGGTGAAAAAGAAGTGGGAGGACCTTAAGAAAAAATACTTACACTTATTGCTGTGCTTGGCTAATAAAGTTCCCCTTTTCTCTGAAGCAACAATACTTTCCCATCTATTTCCTATGCTTCACTGGCACATTCATGTAAGTGTGAAGATATGCATGCCAGAAATGTGCAAGTATTCCAGAGAAATGTACTGCAATTGGCATAATACCTTTTACAGGAATTTACATGTAGTATGTTTGATGCTGAAAGCTATCCTTACCATATTTTTCAGGTGTTGAAAGCTCCCCCCACAGGAGTCAGCACAGAGGTAGGGGAGGCCACAGCAACATTCTGGAAGTGGTATGCGGGGATGGGTGAGGCGCTGCAGGGGCTGCCACTCTATCACCCCACCGGTCATCATCTCATCATATTCCCAAGGTGTAATTTATAAATGTTATTCTGTTTTTGGTGAAGTCCTTCTTTTAAACTCAAAGTGGATTTCTGTTTTCTCATTGAAAAGTGTTTGTAATTAAAAAATTATATCAGTACATCTACTGTTGGTGTGTTTTACTTCCAACATAAAAAAATGCACTCGCACATCAGAGCTATCTTGTGTAAGGTGCATGGTGACAATTAAGTTGAAAGAAAAAAGTTACCCGCACACTGCTCTTGCATGTATCACTTTTTTTATGAAGATTACGCTCTACTAAACTAAGTAAACCAATAATAATAACAAGATTACATTTCTGTAGTGCTTTTCATAACTATCTCAAAGCAAAAAACGAACTAGTAATGCATCATCATGAGTAGCCTACCTATAGTTGGCTAGGTCAACCAATAAATGCCAAGTCTGAGTCCATGCAGCATCCTCCAAAGAGGATGCAATCTAAGCAGTTGAACTTAAGTGCCTCTCTGTAACAATTTCCTCACAATATTGGGTAACACTTTATTTGAAGGGGTCCTTATTACAGTGTAATTGCATATGTAATTACACTAACAAGTATTGTCATTAATTGTAATAATTCGTAGCTACTCTACTAACAACATGTAACAGGTGGTAATTGCAGTCTGTAATTACAGAGGTGTAGCATCGAATGCTTGTTATCATTCTTATTACAAATGTTCAAGTTTCTGATAGCAACCGAACTCACCATTCTTCAGTACAAACCATGTTATAAGTGTTAGCCAATTGAAAACCAAATACCTCTGACACAACCCTGCTATAAAGGACTCTGGAGTCTGATGCCCAGGCCCAGGTCCAGCTTTTGTTTTAAATGCATGGAAGCTTATGAGTGATAGGGCAAAAATGGGGGGTTTACATAAGTTTTGTTTGTTTTAATTGTTGAATTATTTAATGGTGCATTTGACCTGGAAAGCAACAGTAGCTAAGGGTGTCAGGGTTTGAAAATTGGTTATTTTTGTACATTATTTTTATTATTAACTCCAGCCCCCCCCCAAGCCATATATATAAATTTTACATATACATTTTGCATATACATTTTACATACATGGTACTTTTATTTAAAGCAGTCACATAACAATAATACACTACCAAACATAAGCTCTGCAATGCCAAACCTTAGCCACTCTCAGCCCATCCCAACTATCACCATAGACCACCCTCGTTTGCTTTCCATGTGCCATATATTTTTCAATTGTGCTGTGATGTTTAACATAATTTTTTTACTTTTCTAATCATATAGTATCCACAGATTGTGAGCTAAAGATGAAAACCTTTATTGACTGACAATGGCTTTCCAAATCGCCCAACACTGCTATTTGTAAGGTTAATTTTAAGTGCATGTTGTGATTTTTTTTTAACCATTCCTGAACCTGTGACCAGAAACAAGCTACATAGGGGCAATACCAGAGTAAATGATATATTGATTCTGTCTCTTCGCAACAAAATCTACAGAGCTGAGATTGTTGTATGCCTCATATATATAGCATTCTGTTGTTGGCAAGAATTTTATATAATCATTTAAATTGAAAACTCTAAGTGTTGAATCAAGTGTAGTTTTTTGTACCAGTTCATAAACCATATGCCATGGAATTGGTACATCGAAAATCTCTTCCCATTTATTTTGCAACCTGTATGGCGCAGCTGTCAAAATTTTTGTCCTCAAATTAAACTGGTATATTTTTCTATTTATGCCAGTTCCTTTCAGCCAATTTGTATCTTTAACATATGGCAGGCAAACAAGTTCCCTACCTTCTCCCTTTTCCACTTCTCCATGTCTCCTCCATTTTTGTGGTAATGCTTTTGGTTGTAAATTTGGATTGAGCAGATATTCCAATCTGGTTTCGATAGCGGCATATGTGACGTAACTCCTCCGTTTCTATTCATAATATCATTCATAAATATAATTTCAAAAAAAAGAAATTCCATAAAGAATGTTTTTTTATTAATCAGTATATTTGAGTTCAATCATAACATTTGTTGTAATATTTGTTCTATCTTTTCTGGAGGAGAAAACGGAAATTGTTACCAGCTTTGTGTGGCTTGTTTAAGAAAGGGTGATACTTTAAACAACATTTCATTTTCAATTAGTCGGAAATGAGAAGTTGTAACCTGTATAAAGGCAAAAAGGCAATTTTTGAGCAAAGGATGAGCCTTTCTTATTAATAATCTACTGGAGAACCATTTGTGGTTTAAGTATAACTTATGTATGAGTGAAGCTTTAGTGAGAGGTTTAAAGCTTTAATATTTAATCATTTTAGCCTCATAAACTCATATTCATTATATAAATAGGCATGTTTAATTTTGTCTGGCTTAGCATTCCAAATAAAGTTAAATATTTTTTGCTCATATGATTTAAAAAACGAGTCATCTGGAGTAGGCAGTGCCATTAAGTAAACTGTGATAGGACCAAAGAGTTAATCAATGTGATTTTGCTAACTTTCTATTGAAATTGATTATGGTAAGTTCATATTTTTTCAGATGTGAATACCAAGTATACATAATTCACCATCCACCCATTTTATTGGTAAACTACAAGGTAGTGTAAACACAATTTTTTAACGATCCAATACGTAATATGGTACACTTGTCATAATTAGGTTTTAATTCCGAGAGGCTAGAAAAGGGATCAAGATCTTCAATGTGACTGTACAGGGATCCAGATTGCGGACTTAAGAAAAAACTAGAGTCATCGGCATACATTGACACTTTTGTTTTTACCCCCTGGATTTCTAACCCCTTGATATTCTTGTTGGATCTCATTTTAATAGCTAGCATTTCAATTACCATACTAATTAGATATGGAGACAATGGACAGCCTTGTTTTACTCCTCTTTAAAGCTAAATACTTTTTGAAAAGTAAACATTATTTACTATTTTACATCTGGGGTTGCTGTACATAACTTTAACTGATTGTGTAAGAGATTCAATAAAATTAAAGTAATCCAGGCATTTATATATATATAAGGCCTGGTATCTTCAATGTTTCATAATTTTCAATTGTTTCAAGTAATTGTTGTACATTATCTCCAATATATCGTCCATATAAAAACCCTGTCTGATCAGGATGAACAATATCTGGTAAAACTTTTTTTGTTCTATGTGCTCTGCATTTCGCCAGGATTTTCGCATCACAACATTGAAGTGTTAGAGGCCTCCAGTTTTTTAAATGGACTGGATCTTTATACTTACCATTGAAATGAAATCGGACCTACTTGTTGAGTACTTGAAAGTCTACCATTTGTATTAGAGTAATTAAAACATGCTAATAATGGATCTTTGAGTACATAAAAAAAGGTCTGATATACCTCTACTGGTATACCGTCAAGCCCTGGTGTTTTTCCAGACTGAAAACATTTTATTGCCTCAAAAAGATATTCTTCTCTAAATTGGCCTTCACACAGTTCTTTCTGTAAATTTGGTAATTTTACATTATTATTATTATTAGGAAATAATTCCTTACAGTTAACATCATTCAGTGGAAATAGAGGAGACTGAAAAGAAAACATATGCTTCAAATATTTTGCTTCCTCTTTCAAAATATAATTTGGTGAATCATGGATGAAGCAATATAAGGTATTTTTACACGTTGCAATAAAGTTGTCAAAAGTACAAGCTCATCTTTTGTTTGTTTTCACTTGGTAATGAGTATTAAGTAAGTATATGGTAATTGCTCATAGGTAACTATATATATGTAGATAACATACTATGCATTTCATTTTAATTAGCTAAATCCTGTGTAATACCTAGTAATTACATTGTACATAGGCAGATATTACATGTACTCTGTGATGTACTATTGTGTTTATCTTCCCACTTGGATGGCTCTTGCCTTAAAATGAAGGACAGGTTGTTAGGATGGGTAATGTACTATATAAGTACACATTAATTACAAATAAGTACCCCTCAAGATACACTTCATTTTAACTAGCTAAGTCTTATGCAGATGGTACATGTACTATGTGACGTACAAGTGGGTTTATCCTCCCATTTGGATGGCAAGGAGGTTCAGGTTGTGGGCAACATACACATTTATTCTAAGTCATTTTTAAAATTATAATCTGGGATGACACCCGTATGGTAGATCCCAGTCAGTGAGGTTGACCTATACCTGATCTATTTTTGTAAACTCAACCAAATTAACCCAGATGATACACTTTTGGAGGGCAACTGCTAGCAACAGCATTGAGTGGTTATTTTGAAGAGTGTGTATTCAAGGCTTGGCAATAAGACTGTATTGAGCCCCCAACCTTTTTAACGTTGGACATCAAGCGCATCTGTTCACAAGAGAGATTACAACCTTGTGACAGTTGTTACTGAATCGGATGCAGCTGAGAATAAACAAAACACAAAATTGGTGAATTTAGTGAAACTTGCCCAGTTGTAACAAGCATGGTAACAAGCATTTGTTGTTACATCTCTGTAATTACACACTGCAATTACCACCAGCTACCTGTTATTACAGTTTAACTATGAGTTATTACAATTAACTACAATACTTATTACAGTGTAATTGCACATGTAATTACATTGTAATAAGGACCCCTTAAAATAAAGTATTGCCCCCTCTGGAACAAAGTGGACCTTTCTCAATTACCCAGCATTTCACGGTTGAGGCTGAGCCATGTATGGCATTCACATAGTGCCGTGTGATCACATAGTCCATATTTTTGGTGCGGATAGCCATTTTTACGTTCAGCTATTCTTAATTTGAGCGTGTATTTCATCTGACCAATGTAAACTAGCCCACATGGGCATTTGAGCATGTAAACAAAATGTGTTGTACTACAATTTATGAAGTAATTTATCTTGTATTCTTTACCTGAGCGTGGGTGATAGAATACCTTTGTGTCACTTGAGTTGGAACAATGTGTACAATGACCGCAGCGGTAGAAATCATTAGGGGCATCTGGGAGCCAGGTAGAGGGTGCAGGTGCAGGATTCGAGAGCACTGTGCACCACACGGTCTCTGATAAAGCATATCAGGGGAGGGTTGGACGCAAAATCTTTAAGCAAGGGGTCACTGGAGAATGTGCCAGTGTTTGAGGATCATGCTTTTTATCTACCCTGCAGACGGGTCGTATTCAGTGGAAAAACAAACCCTAGCCGATTTCTCACATTTGTCTTTTTTGGTGAGGAGGGCGGCTTTATACGTCTCTTGAGCTCGCTTATGAGCCATGTTGAGGAGACTCACTGTAGCCGTGTTCAAGGAACCTCTTTTTCATTACTTCAGCTTTAGTCTCAAAATCATTTGATTTGCTGCAGTTTCGCCTTAGTCTAAGGAATTGACCAGTAGGAATGTTGCGTTTTTAGAGATTTAGGATGATTACTATAATACCTTAGGAGCCTGTTCCAACTGAGAGGTTTGCGAAAAATAGTAGTTTCAAGTGTATCACTGTCGCCTTTAAAAATAGTGAGGTCGAGGAAATTGACAGAAGAAGTGCAATGCTTTTCTGTAAAGGATAAATGTGGATTAGTAGAGTTGACATACAACACAAATCTACTCAAGTCCGCCCAAGAATGGTGGGAGGGAAGGAACCAACTTTGAATGAAAAGAAATCGACAAATTGGTATATCGGTTCCGTGAGGCTCTCATTACCAGACACTATAGGCTTCAGAGGAGGGTCAGGTAGTTTGTTATGAATCCTAGGTATGCCATAGTAAGCTGCACATACTGGGTGAGGGGTGATGAGGAAATCCCTCTCCTTTTCAGTAATTCAACCTTGGTCTAAAGCACTATTAATATATGCATCATTTCACTCTTACTACGATCCGTAAGGTTTATTGTTCCTATTGTACCACAACAGCGCCCGCCGCCTTATCAGCAGGGCGAATTAAACGATTACAGTTGTTTTGTAGACCTTTGAGTGCTACAACATCTTCTGCACTGAGATTACCTTTAGAGAAGTTGCAAGTAAGCATAAATACTCTATGTTCATTTTCAATCAGGCAGCTAGCTGTATGGGGTAATAGAAGGGCTCAGATTAGAGAATGGTGAAATGGTAGACTTCTTTTTGAAAGGGGTAGGAATTCTCACTCCCTGTTTGGTTTCAATACCATTATTCACCTGATTTCTAAGAACAGTGTCACTGTGACTCAAGACTGTCAGAGGTGAAGAAATGCTTCAAATGCTGTTATCTAAAGAATTTGAAGCTGTCTACTCTTAGCTTAAAAGGATCAACTTCATTAATAGGCGTGAAACCAGGCCTTTACTGAGCACAGACACAGACTAATGGTTGTATCAGCAGATGCAGAAGAACTAGACGAATCCAATGCAACAACCCAGCATTAAACACACAATGTTTAAAAGGGGTTAGATGTCCAAATTGTGTCGGAGTGACCGTGGGACTCAAGAGGTTTAAATAGCTAGCCTATTAATTCATATATTAATGATATTTGTACTTTAGATTTAAGATTATAAGATAGCCATATTGTTTATTGAATTATTAATAAACTGCTGTTACTGTAAATTATAATGGATATAATTGCGCCGGATGGGAGGTCTGCCGTTTTACGGGCTCCTAACCAACTGTGCTATTTTGTTAGTTTTTTTTACATTGGTTGTAACTTATGATGTACATAAAGTTGCTGCTACCGTCTCTTATGGACATCAGAACAGCGATAACTCACCTCGAACTGGACAAAGATTTTTTCTTTAATGAGTCCGACGCGAAGGATATACTGCTTTCCGGGGAGAACAAGTCCAGATCCCCATCATTCGTGTGAAGAAAAGGCGGAGAAACCGAGGGAGAAGGTTGGGATGCTTTGTTAGGATTCGTAGGCGAGTGAGTAAATCACCATAACCATCGGTTCTGTTGGCCAGCATGCAATCACTGGAAAACAAACTCGATGATCTACGGTCGAGACTATCCTACCAGCGGGACATTAAAAACTGTAATATCTTATGTTTCACCGAGTCATGGCTGAACAACGACACGGATAATATAGAGATGGCTGATTTTTCTGTGTATCGCCAGGACAGAGTAGCTACGTCTGGTAAGACGAGGGGTGGTGGTGTCTGTCTGTTTGTCAATAACTGCTGGTGCACGATATCTAATGTTAAAGAAGTCTTGAGGTATTGCTCGCATGAGGTAGAGTACCTCATTATAAGCTGTAGACCATGCTATCTACCAAGAGAGTTTTCATCTATAATATTTGTAGCCGTCTATATACCACCACAAACCGATGCTGGCACTAAGACCGCACTCAATGAGCTGTATAAGGCCATAAGCAAACAAGAAAATACTAATTCAGAAGCGGCGCTCCTCACCGGCTTCATCAATAAGTGCGTTGAGGACGTCGTCCTCACAGTGACCGTACGTACATATCCCAACCAGAAGCCATGGATTACAGGCAACATATGCACTGAGCTAAAGGCTAGAGCTGCCGCTTTCAAGGAGCCGGACACTAATCCGGACACTTATAAGAAATCCCGCTTTGCCCTCAGACGAACCATCAAACAGGCAAAGCATCAATACAGGACTAAGATTGAATCCTACTACACCTGCTCTGACATTCATCAGATGTGGCAGGGCATGCAAACTATTACGGACTACAAAAACAAAGGGAAACCCAGCCGCGAGCGTCCCAGTGATGCGAGCCTACCAGACGAGCTAAATGCTTTTTGTGCTTGATTCGATGCAAGCAACACTGAAGCATGCATGAGAGCACCAGCTGTTCCGGATGACTGTGTGATCACGCTCTCCATAGCCGATGTGAGCAAGACCTTTAAACAGGTCAACATTCACAAGTCCGTGGGGCCAGACGAATTACCAGGATGTGTACTCAGAGCACACACGGACCAACTGTCGGTAGCCATGAAGTGCTTTGAAAGGCTGGTCATGGCTGACATCAACACCATCATCCCGGAAACCCTAGACCCACTCCAATTCGCATACCGCCTCAACAGATCCACAGATGACACAATCTCAATCGCACTCCATACTGCCATTTCCCACCTGGACAAAAGGAATACCTATGTGAGAATGCTGTTCATTGACTACAGCTCAGCGTTCAACACCATAGTGCCCACAAAGCTCATCACTAAGCTAAGGACCCTGGGACTAAACACCTCCTTCTGCAACTGGATCTTGGACTTCCTGACACATCTGCCACGCTGATCCTCAACACCGGTTCCCGTCAGGGGTACATGCTTAGTCCCCTCCTGTACTCCCTGTTCACCCACAACTGCATGGCCGAACACGACTCCAACAACATTAAGTTTGTTGATGACACAACAGTGGTAGGCCTGATCACCGATAAAGATGAGACAGCCTATAGGGAGGAGGTCAAAGACCTGTTAGTGTGGTGCCAGGCCAACAACCTTTCCCTCATTGTGAGCAAGACAAAGGAGATGATCGTGGACTGTAGGAAAAGGAGGGCCTGAACAGGTCCCTATTTACACCAACAGGGCTGGAGCGGGTCGAGAGTTTAAAGTTCCTTGGTGTCCACATCACCAACAAACTATCATTGTCCAGACACACAAAGACAGTCGTGAAGAGGGCACGACAACACCTTTTCCCCCTCAGGAGACTTAAACGATTTGGCATGGGTCCCCAGATCCTCAAAACGTTCTACAGCTGCACCCTCGAGAGCATCTTGACCGGTTGCATGACTGCCTGGTATGGCAACTGCTCGGTATCTGACCCTAAGGCGCTACAGAGGGTAGTGCGTACCGCCCAATACATCACTGGGGCCAAGCTTCCTGCCGTCCAGGACCTATATTTCCCTGGCAATGTCAGAGGAAGGCCCAAAAAATGGTCAAAGACTCCAGTCATAGACTGCTCTCACTGCTACCGCACGGCAAGCGGTACCGGAGCGCCAAGTCTAGGTCCAAAAGGCTCCTTAACAGCTTCTACCCCCAAGCTATAAGACTGCTGACCAATTAATCAGATGGCCACCTGGACAATTTACATTGACCCTCACTGTTTATCACTTTACCCCTACCTACATGTACAAATTACCTAGACTAACCTGTACCTTCGCACATTTACTTGGTACCGGTGCCCCCTATATATAGCCTCGTTATTGTTATGTAATTCCACTGTGTTACTTTTTATTTTTACTTTATTTTATTTAGTAAATATTTTCTTAACTCTATTTCTTGAATTGCACTGTTGGTTAAGGGCTTGTAAGTAAGCATTTCACGGTAAGGTCTACACCTTTCCTGGCACATGACAAATACCATTTGATTTGATTTGAAATGGTTACCTAACTGATATATCCAGTGGCGACCCGTCATTCAGGGCAGGTGGATGCCTGTTTTGCATGTAATTTTGGCATTAATACATGTCACATATCAGTTTGCAAACAATGTAATAAACATGTTATTTAAAAAATAGTTAATAAAGCTGCATACAAACTTGGTCTCTTTCTTGCTATCTTGAGTAAGGCAGCTTCAAAATGCAGGTGTTCAGCCTAACTCAGTGCTTTCTGTGGTGGTGGTAATGCCAGAGGAAAATACGGAGCGTAGGGGTTGGTAATGTTCTCTAGTTGCACCGTGATTGGCTCATTGTTCTGTCACTCATGGGGACACTACGTCACCTCCAAATCTAAGGGTAGAGCTCGAAAATTCAAGCCCCTTGGGTGCCGCCATAGAGTTACATTAGAAGTGCCCATCCAAGAAGGCTCAAGGTCATTGGCCACAAATAAAATGATGTAAAATCACATTATATCTACAGCAGGTTTGATTGGACTGTCAACATCATACAACAAGTTGGAAATTGCATATTCAACAATGAGTGGTTTGGTAGGAATCAGTAGCTAACTGCAAGCATTGCAAAGCAATCACTAGCCTGCTATTCAGTGGAGTGGGTATGTGGTCCGCAGCCTGGATTTAAGGGACTCTTTTCCAAGCTTAAAAGGATAAACATTCAACATTGGCCATGGTGTCAATCCAGCATGACTTCTGCCACGCTCAAAACAACTGGAAACTCAGAACTGGGAAATCTGATTTCAGTGAGTTCAAGACAACTGGGAACTTGGAAAAAAAACTAGCTCTGACTGGGAAAATACTTTTTTTATTTTTTATTAATTATTATTAACAACAAATCATTACAAAAAGTAAATGGGGGAACACAAGTACACTACCGGTCAAAAGTTTTAGAAAACCTACTCATTCAAGAGTTTTTCTTTATTTTTACTATTTTCTACATTGTTGAATAATAGTGAAGACATCAACACTATGAAATAACACATTTGGAATCATGTAGTAACCAAAAAAGTGTTAAACAAATCTAAATATATTTTATATTTCAGATTCTTCAAATAGCCACCCTTTGCCTTGATGACAGCTTTGAACACGCTTGGCATTCTCTCAACCAGCTTCACCTGGAATGCTTTTCCTACAGTCTTGAAGGAGTTCCCACATATGCTGAGCACTTGTTGGCTGCTTTTCCTTCACTCACGTTTTTTTTGCCCCACCAAGATATACATTCTAAAATTGCCACTGGATATATCCTAGCTACCTAGTTAACCATTGGTAATCTTATAGACTAGAGATCTGCCCCTAGCTATAGTTAGTCAATGGTTGCACATCTAACTAGCTGGAACGAAGCAAATGTGTGAATAGTAGACATGTAAATATCCTTTTACTGTTTATAGCCTGTCTCCAACTATTCACAACCATACCCTGAGGAAGAACCAGAACTGCCTGGCTAGGATGATCAGCCTGATAGGGTACCGTGGGTGTGTCCAACAATGGAATGAAACATCCAACCAATGCCTCAGCTGACATGCTGAAGGTCCACCACAAACCCACAGGGTTGTGGGGTCCTGTCCAGAAACAACCCTTAGCACATACAACCTAGGCACTTGTAAAGATCTGAGAGGATTAGACAGGTGTAAGCAATATGGCAAAAATATCACCAAGTTTGTCAGAGGGCAAGGTGGAGGAGCTATCTCCATGTCACCACATCAATCCCTCTCAGATCTCCACAAGTGGTAGGGGTTGTGTCTGGGCAGGGCCTGGGTATCACGGCCCCACACACACACACACACACACACACACACACACACACACACACACACACACACACACACACACACACACACACACACACACACACACACACAAACACACACACAGAGAGCGCTTGTTCATCATGTGAGCTTTTCACTATTCTTATGTAATATGCAAAGTTCAAGTTCCATACAAAGTCAGTAATGTTGAGCTCCCAAATCCAACATAAATAATCATGCATTGGCTCATTGGTTGTGTGACTATAAAGAAGGGGACTGATCATCGTAGACTATATCAATCCTGAAGAGGTGTCGTTTCATAATGAGGGGTACTGTAGCTCTGCTGGTGTTTCCATTCTGTCTCTCAAGAGCATGGGTTTAGGAAAGGAGGAGAGTGGAGGGTTCAGAGAAGGACAACACTCAACAGACTGACAGTGAAGAGATAGAGAGCCGGGTGAGCGATTTAGATTAAGACCCAAAGGCCTGAGGCTATACAGACCACCCACAAATGACCAGCCAGGCTAACACACAAACCTGCAGTACACTCCTCTCCCTGCCACCAACCCTTCCTGTCACTTACTCACTCACACACCTAACATTTAGAGAAGATTAAGGCCTGTATTCACAAAGTGTCTCAAAGTAGTGTTGCTGATCTAGGATTACTGATCAGGTCCATGTGGTCAGCAGACACAGCTGCTTTTTCAGCAATAAGGACCAGACCCCTGCTTGAGTTATTATTATAGGAAAGGCCCATTTAATACATTATTGTGGAGATTATTTCCTCTTTATATTGAATTGCTGTGTCCATTTCTGACATTTTATCTTTTATCATAGGGAATATCATGGAACGTAACCTAGTTATCATGTTGTACAAGATGTGCAACCGCAGGGTTTTCATGAGACAAGTTGTACAGGTCTCTCCGCTCTATCCTATCAAGGGACACAGACCCTGTCATCCTAATACAGACTCCTCACACCTGTTTCTTGTGCCACAGTGCAGAAAATTATTCTGGAAATGTCCAATCTTTTTAATGCTCTCACTTATGCAGATGTAAAACGCATCAGTATTGACAATCAAATATGTGCTTTGATGGATAGAAACAATGGTGTTTGGGGTTCTTATCAACATTTCAGAAAAAGGCCTATTTAATGAAGTTGAATTGTATGTAGTAATCTCTTGAATTCCACTAGATGAATGGAATGAGAAACAATTAACCCTGGATTCTATTTGAGCCCTGTTGGTATATTGTGTCAATCAAATCAATTAAATGCATTTTATAAAGTATTTTCTGATACAAGTATGTGTGTGAGTGCGCATCAGTAGATTGAAAATGGTAAAGTCAATACAAATTTTTAACTTTGAAATTACAGATGACAAGTAGGAGTGATAAACACACACAAACAAACTTTTGCATCCCTATGCTTTCTTTATGGTTATATTGCATTTTACCCACCCACGCACTAGCCGTCAAGTCCTTGCTTCCTCTGTCCTTGTTTCCTCCATTCCACACCTCTTTCAAAGTGCATCAGAGGAGGAGGCCCAAGGGGAGGAACCTCCAATCCTCTCCCCCAATGTGGTTTCAGAGGAGTTGAGTAGTGATTAAAAACAACGACAGAAGAAGCAAGGATTTGACAGCCGCCGGTAACATTTTTAGACAGTGCCTGAGTGAGACATTTACATGTCTACTATTCACACACTTGCTTTGTTCCAGCTAGTTAGATGTGCAACCACTGACTAATCTATAGCTAGGGGCATATCTTTAGTCTAGCAATAGATACTGCTGTTTTGGCTGTATGCCAATCATTGAAAAAGATGATCAATGGTTAACCAGTTAGCTGAGATATATGTTAGCTAACCCCGTACAGTAGAAGCAGTTCATCAGTAAGTCAATACACTTATTTTTGTGGCTAGCTTATAATCTTGAATCTAAAGTAGAAACTGAGAAATATCACGTTATCTTAACATGAATATACGGTAATATAGTGGACTTAGAAGGGTGAGCCTCTATTTTGAACGGACAGGATGTGTTGGTTGTGCATTTGGCCAATGACATGCATTCCACATTTAAACCCAAGCACATGTGAAAATCGAAATATCAAGTAGTTTTTTTGGTTTATTTGCAAAAACGAGATTCTCGTTCGCGATGGCTCTGTTTTAACGGAGAAAATGAATTATCCACACGGACCCATCCTAGAGCTCTGACTTCTCCGATTCATCAACATCACGATTTTTCAAACTTGGTTCAAAACCACGCCCATAAGTAACTTAGCAACATTCAAAGCTGCGCTGATTGGTCAGAGTTTGGACATTCCCTGTGACGAAGTGAGACAGGATGAACGACGAACGCGAGAGGGGAATCACCGCAAACAGGGAGTTTGGAATTTGCTCGTGCCAGCCATCCCACGAACCGTGGGAGATGTGAAGTTTCGCGCCCTTGTTTGAAACGCGCTAAACGAAAGGCAAGCAACAAATGACTCTGTAGATAGCTAACATTACATGGTTGTCAGCAATAGTGAATCAATGGAGCTAGCTATGCAGCATATATTTTGCCAACTCGCACAAATGTCATGTAGCAAAGAATCTCAATAGTCATTTCGTAAACACTTAGCCACACTAAGCTAATGCTAGAAGACGCATACTACTAGACAGCTTTAGCCCAATCGGCATTGTAACATAGCGATAACAGTTGTTATAATTCACAGTTTACAAAACAACTCGTCTGGTGCTGGTTTTCATTCCGAATTCCCAGTTGTCTTGAACACACTAAAAGTAATACGTTTCCGCATACTTTTTACTAAACAGTAAGTGTTAAATCGTTTTGTTGATTTCTGGTAGCCTATATCATTAAAATAAGAGACCCACCTGTTTTGAGCCCCACATTTTTAGCAACAAATATATACAGTTGAAGTCGGAAGTTTACATACACCTTAGCCAAATACATTTAAACTCAGTTTTTCACAATTCCTGACATTTAATCCTTGCAAAAAAATACCTGTCTTAGGTCAGTTAGGATCACCACTTCGGTTTAAGAATGTGAAATGTCAGAATAATAGTAGAGAGAATGATTTATTTCAGCTTTTCTTTCTTTCATCACATTCCCAGTGGGTCAGAAGTTTACATACACTCAATAAGTATTTGGTAGCATTGCCTTTAAATTGTTTAACTTGGATCAAACGTTTTGGGTAGCCTTCCACAAGCTTCCCACAATAAGTTGGGTGAATTTTGGCCCATTCCTCCTCACAGAGCTGGTGTAACTGAGTCAGGTTTGTAGGCCTCCTTGCTCGCACATGCTTTTTCAGTTCTGCCCACTGTCACGTTTGTGTGTAGAGAAGGACCAAGGTGCAGCGTGAGTATCGTTCCACATCTTTATTAATATGTGAAACTATGCAAGCAAGACATACTATAAACAAAACAACAAACCGTGACAACAGAGGTGCAACATGCACTAACTCAAAATAAGATCCCACAAACAACAGGTGGGAAAAGGCTGCCTAAATATGATCCCCAATCAGAGACAACGATAGACAGCTGCCTCTGATTGGGAACCATATCAGGCCAACATAGAAATAAGTAACATAGATTTCCCACCCTAGTCACACCCTGACCTTTTATTTTTTATTTTACCGTTATTTTACCAGGTAAGTTGACTGAGAACACATTCTCATTTACAGCAATGACCTGGGGAATAGTTTCAGGGGAGAGGAGGGGGATGAATGAGCCAATTGTAAGCTGGGGTGATTAGGTGACCTAACCTAGCCCAAATAGAGAATAAAAGGGATCTCTAAGGTCAGGGCGTGACACCCACAAATGTTCTATAGGATTGAGGTCAGGGCTTTGTGATGGCCACTCCAATACCTTGACTTTGTTGTCCTTAAGCCATTTTGCCACAACTTTGGAAGTATGCTTTGGGTCATTGTCCTTTTGGAAGACCCATTTGCGACCAAGCTTTAACTTCCTGACTGATGTCTTGAGATGTTGCTTCAATATAGCCAGATAATTTTCCTACCTCATGAGGCCATCTATTTTGTGAAGTGCACCAGTCCCTCCTGCAGCAAAGCACCCTCACAACATGATGCTGCCACCCCCGTGCTTCACGGTTGGGATGGTGTTCTTCGGCTTGCAAGCCTCCCCCTTTTTACTCCAAACAGAACGATGGTCGTTATGGCCAAACAGTTCCATTTTTGTTTCATCAGACCAGTGGACATTTCTCCAAAATATACGAACTTTGTCCCCATGTGCAGTTGCAAACCGTAGTCTGGCTTTTTTATGGCGGTTTTGGAGCAGTGGCTTCTTCCTTGCTGTGCGGCCTTTCTGGTTATGTCGATATCTGACTTGTTTTACTGTGGATATAGATACTTTTGTACCTGTTTCCTCCAGCATCTTCACAAGGGCCATTGCTGTTGCTCTGGGATTGATTTGCACTTTTTGCACCAAAGTACGTTAATCTCTAGGAGACAGAAAGCGTCTCCTTCCTGAGCGGTATGACAGCTGTGTGGTCCCATGGTGTTTATACTTGCATACTATTGCTTGTACAGATGAACGTGGTACCTTCAGACGTTTGGAAATTGCTCCCAAAGATGAACCAGACTTGTGGAGGTCTCCAATTTTTTTCTGAGGTCTTGGCTGATTTCTTTTGACTTTCCCATGATGTCAAGCAAAGAGGCACTGAGTTTGAAGGTAGGCCTTGAAATACATCCACAGGTACACCTCCAATTGACGCAAATGATGTAAATTTGCCAATCAGAAGCTTCTAAAGCCATGACATTTTCTGAAATTTTCCAAGCTGCTTAAAGGCACTGTCAACTTAGTTTATGTAAACTTCTGACCCACTGGTATTGTGATACAGTGAAATAATCTGTCTGTAAACAATTTTTGGAAACATGTCTTGTGTCATGCACAAAGTAGATGTCCTATCCGACTTGCCAAAACAATAGTTTGTTAACAAGAAATTTGTGGAGTGGTTGCAAAACGAGTTTTAATGACTCCAATCCTAAGTGTTTGTAAACTTCAACTGTATGTATATTTTTGGGGCATTAATAAGAGCCACATATCAGTTTGCAAACAATGTAAAAAAATATATATCATTGAGTTAATAAAGCCGCATACAAACATAGTCTCTTTTTTTGTTTTCTTGAGTAAGGCAGCTCCAAAATGCAGGTGTTTCAGCCAAGCTCGGTGCTTTCTGTGGTCGTGGGGCAAGCCAGCAGAAAATAGGAGCGTTGCACTGTGATTGGCTCAGTGTTCTGTCACTCATGGGGACACTACATCACCGCCAAGTTTAAGTCCTTAGTAAGGATAGATATCGAAAATTCAAGACCTTTGGGTCCTGCCTTAGAGTTACATTAGTAGTGCCCTTCCAAGAAGGCTCAAGGTCATTGGCCACAGATAAAATGACGTCAAATCACGTTATGTCTACAGTAGCTTTGATTGGACTGATCATGTCAACATCTCACTTTCAAAATCTTAGCTAGCAGTCATCATCATGAATCAAGTCGACAATCTACCAGCAAATCCTTTTCAATCCTTGTCATATGAAGAGAAATAATGAAGAGAAATTATAGATAAAATGTATCAGTGCTCATCGTCCATTGGACATAAACATTACACAACAAGTTGGAAATTGCAAATTCAACAATGAGTGGTTTGGAAGGAATCGGTGACAGTGGCTAACTGCAAGCATTGCAGTTATAGCCCCTTATAAACTGCACAGTGGGAGAAGATAGCTAGCTACATTTTGAAGTATTGCATTTGGATTCAAGTGGGACGCCAACACCATATGTGTAATGCAACACCTTTTTTGTTAAGGGACAGGTCCTTTCAAAATGCATGCAGTTGTTACCTGGAGGAAAATGGGGAAAGGTCATGCTTTTTCAATTTCAGTCGGGGAGGGTTTAGTATATTTTTCTTTAATCCAGGGGAAGGTCATGTCATTTAATCGATTAAATGTCAGCATTTTAGCATTTACGTAGTAGAATCCAATATGTGTAACTTTGGTGTACAACCCTTCTCTCTCTCTCTCTCTCTCTCTCTCTCTCTCTCTCTCTCTCATTCTCCTCTCTGAGCCTGTCTGGGTGGGCATTTTGATTTTGGCTTTCCATTGGCTGTTCGATCAGTCCCTCTTTGTGCTTGGCGTATCCAGAAAGTGGGCGTGTAGAGTTTCTGGCTAATTAAATAGTGCTTGTAGTGATGATGTAGGGAGCTAGCGCGCAACAGAAATGCTGCGTTCAAAACAACTGGGAACTCTGAAATCTCCAACTTCAGTGCATTCAAGACAACTAAGCACTCGGGAAACAAACAAACTCCGACTGGGAAAATAGTTTTGAACGGTAATCCAACTCTGTATTCAAAGTCAGAAACTTTGGCATCTTTCTAAAGCTCAGACTTTCCGTCATTATTTGAGCAATTTTTTTTTTCTCTCTCGAGTTCCCAGTTGTCTTGAAAGCACCAATAAACTCTTGCGCAATTATGCAAGACCACAGCTTCTGAAAAGTTATCTAATTTAAGGGTTTCTTGCAGTCTTTGTCCGTTGAAGTTAAGTACAATGGAAGTCAAAAGGAGATGGTTCCTCAATGAGGAAAAAGTGATTGGGTTAAAGCAGGTTTTTGAGGAGTTGTTACCAAATGGAGAGGATAACAGTCCATGTGGAAGGCAGGACTATCTGTATGCCTATGAGTTGTTCTCCTTTTTCGAGCAATACGTTTATCCTAGGCTGCCTGTAATTTCATATTTATCTAATTTGTAAAACAATGTTTTGAAATTCACTGTAAATTCATTGGGTAGGCCTATAGGGTAAAACAGTAGTTCCCTACCTTTTTGGGTTACTGTTCCACCAACAGAATTTGGCTCTGCCCGGAGTACCCCTGAAGTACCCCCTCATGTGCATTTTACTAGTAGACCTACGGTCTCATGAGTCTTCTCAAGTACCCCTAGTGGATAGGCCAAGTAACCGGAGTGGTCCTAGTACCCCTGGTTGGGAACCACTGGGCCAAAAGCTAGACTTGGCCTACAATAGCTTGTTGTACACTTATTTTGAAAAATGTATTTACTTCTACAGCTTGCTCTTGCTTGCTGCATTTAAAATGAAGAAACCTAAAGAACTGGGGCGTATTCATTACGCCGATTCTGTTGAAAAATGTTTTGCAAGCGGACCGAAATGTGGAGGGACCTACCTGAATTTGTCCAATAGAAACTCTCGTTTTGCTCCGTTCACTTCTGTTTGGTTATAAACGGTTTCCATAATGAATACACCCATGGCTGGGAGCAAGAAGAAAGAGAGAGCACGTGCGATGTTGTGATCAAATACACCATATGAGTAGCCTGCTAATGTACCTTTCTGGACCTTGTAAACTGTACTCCCTATATATAGATCAATTCTTGTATTTTATTTTATTCCTCATGTTACTATTTTATTTGTATTATTCTTTTAAAACTCTGCGTTGTTGGGAATGGCTCGTAAGCAATGTTCCCTCAATTATTTTCCGGCACTGAGCAAATTTCAGGTCTGCTGAGCTCACACTTGAATGCTGTGAAAATCCTTTGCAACTTCTGGCATATGTTGACAGTAGGCTACTGTGGCTTTTTGATCATCAGTGTGGCCTACCATAAAAACTATGAAGAAAATGCATCCCATAATATTTTAACATGTAAATAGCTGTTCTGTCATTCAGCCTACAGTAGCAGGCAATGTGTGGTGTTCAATGTAGGCCTACATTTAATGAAACTTTTGAAAAAAACATGTATGGATTGACATGAACCTGTTTATCCACTTGTCCTTCAGAAAATGAGGTGACTGAAAATGTGTTGTTTGATGCAAGAAACCACTTTACAAAATAAAATGCATTATTATTCCCATACCATTATTACAGAGAACCAGACAAATTATGCTACCCTCTGCCTATTGGCCACTTAGCTTATTCAAGCCTGTCTCAAAATACAACACTGCCCCTTTAAGACAGAAAAAAAGCTCTTTACCTGACTTGCTTTTCAGAGATGGCTAGAAATGCACACGTTTTGTGGTCTTGTAGGAAGCAACCACTTCTATTGCTGAAATTAGCTATAACTGGGCTACTAACTGACTTACTAGCAAAGAATATGAACAAATGTGATCTCAATACAAGCGCATCTACTAGCAACCACTCATGCTGTAAACACAGTCCAGTTCAAAGTGAATGGCACAGATCCATATATGGCAATGGTCTATTTGCATATACTGTAGGGATACTGCAGCTCTGATTGGATATGGTGCACCGGTCTGTGTAGAGTATGGGCCTGAGTTGTGCCTGTCAATGCAATAGAATCCTACTCCAATGCACTCTGCATTCAAGATAATATCTGTTATACTTTGTTTTGTTTCGTTATGTTGCATTGAAAGTGACTAACATTGCGTTGATTTGATCACAATTCCCACAGTAAAGGGAAACGTTGATAGTGTTAACTAAAGGGGATAACTAGAAAGTTGAGTAAAGTTCAATCTCGTTGCTTCTCTGCATGGGCTGATATTTCTTCTGCGAGACAGTCCTGGGAGAGCTGTGCGCCTGTTCGCAGCTTAGAGGGAACATTGCTCGTAAGCAAGCATGTCACGGTAAAGTCTACAACAGTTGTATTCGGCATGTGGCAAATAAAATTGGATTTGATTTTATGCAGTTATTTTGGTATGAAGCATTCAAAAAAGGACGTTTGAGTGGATATTGTCTTGCTCTTCACTGTAATCAGAGGGCTAATATCAATACTATGCATGCCACTCTCTCTTGGCTAAAAGTAAACGAGACACTGACTGCATCACTTTTTGCTTTAATATAAGAAGCCTTAATAATGTTAAATTGCAAATTGTTTCCATAGTCAACTTACACACAGCACTGACACACACACTTACCTCACCAGCTATGTGTGACATTTTAAATGTATGTACACTACCGTTCAAAAGTTTGGGGTCACTTAGAAATGTCCTTGTTTTTGGGGTTACTTAGAAATGTCCTTGTTTTTGAAAGAAAAGCAAAAAAATGTGGTCCATTAATATAACATCGAATTGATCAGAAATACAGTGTAGACATTGTTAGTGTTGTAAATGACTTTTTACGAAATATCTACATAGGCGAACAGAGGCCCATTATCAGCAACCATCACTCCTGTGTTCCAATGGCACGTTGTGGTGGCTAATCCAAGTTTATCACTTTAAAACGCTAATTGATCATTAGAAAACCCTTTTACAATCATGTTAGCACAGCTGAAAACTGTTGTCCTGATTTAAAGAAGCAATAAAACTGGCCTTCTTTAGACTAGTTGAGTATCTGGAGCATCAACATTTGTGGGCTCGATTACAGGCTCAAAATGGCCAGAAACTTTCTTCTGAAACTCGTCAGTCTATTCTTGTTCTCAGAAATGAAGTCAAATTCCATGCGAGAAATTGCCAAGAAACTGAAGATCTCGTACAACGCTGTGTACTACTCCCGTCACAGAACAGCGCAAACTAGCTCTAACCAGAATAGAAAGAGGAGTGGGAGGCCCCGGTGCACAACTGATCAAGAGGACAAGTACATTAGAGTGTCTAGTTTGAGAAACAGATGCCTCACAAGTCCTCAACTGGCAGCTTCATTAAATAGAACCCGCAAAACACCAGCGGCGACTCCGGGATGCTGTCCTTCTAGGCAGAGTTGCAAAGAAAAAGCCATATCTCAGACTGGCCAATAAAAAGAAAAGATTAAGATGGGCAAAAGAACACAGACACTGGACAGAGGAAGATTGGAAAAAGTATTATGGACAGACTAATCTAAGTTTGAGGTGTTCGGATCACAAGGAAGAACATTCGTGAGACGCAGAAAAAATTAAAAGATGATGGAGTGCTTGATGCCATCTGTCAAGCATGGTGGAGGCAATGTGATGGTCTGGGGGTGCTTTGGTGGTGGTAAAGTGGGAGATTTGTACAGGGTAAAAGGGATCTTGAAGAAGGAAGGCTATCACTCAATTTTGCAACGCCATGCCATACCCTGTGGACGGCGCTTAATTGGAGCCAATTTCCTCCTACAACAGGACAATGACCCAAATCACAGCTCCAAACTATGCAATAACTATTTAGGGAAGAAGCAGTCAGCTGGTATTCTGTCTATAATGGAGTGGCCAGCACAGTCACCGGATCTCAACTCTATTGAGCTGTTGTGGGAGCAGTTTGAATGTATGGTACGTAAGAAGTGCCCTTCAAGCCAATCCAACTTGTGGGAGGTGATTCAGGAAGCATGGGGTGAAATCTCTTCAGATTACCTCAACAAATTGACAACTAGAATGCCAAAGGTCTGCAAGGCTGTAATTTCTGCAAATGGAGGATTCTTTGACGAAAGGACACAATTATTATTTCAATTACAAATCATTATTTATAACCTTGTCAACGTCTATATTTCCTAATCATTTTGCAATTTATTTCATGTATGTTGATTTTCAATTATCATTTTTCAAACTCTTGGGGAGGGCCAGGTAAAAAAATATTTTCCTCAGGAAGAGGGCCACCCATTTTCATTTCAAAGAGGTCTGATACCTCCAGGTATCCCTCAATATAAATAACATTCACACCCTAATCACTTCCATCGATATCACGCTGGAATCAATAGAACAGGGGGGCAAACGTTTGGGGTGTCGCACTGCTTAAAGATGCACTATGCAGAAATCGCTCATCCATTTCCTGTTTGCTATAATTCGAATAGTTCACCTAATTTCAGTTTATCACACTCTCTCAACCAGCTTCACCTGGAATACTTTTCCAACAGTCTTGAAGGAATTCTCCCATATGCTGAGCACTTGTTCCGTCACTCTGCAGTCCAACTCATCCCAAACTATCTCAATTGGGTTGAGGACGGGTGACTGTGGAGGCCAGATCATCTGATGCAGCACTCCATCACTCTCCTTCTTGGTCAAATAGCCCTTACACAGCCTGGATGTGTGTTGGGTCATTGTCCTGTTGAACAACAAATGATAGTCCCACTAAGCGCAAACCAGATGGGATGACGTATCACTTCAGAATGCTGTGGTAGCCATGCTGGTTAAGTGTGCATTGAATTCTAAATAAATCACTGACAGTGTCACGAGCAAAGCACCCCCACACCTCCTCCTCCATGCATCATGGTGGGAACCACACATGCAGAGATCATCCGTTCACCTACTCTGCGTCTCACAAAGACACGGTGGTTGGAACCAAACTTGGACTCATCAGATCAAAGGACAGATTTCCACCGGTCTTATGTCCATAGCACATGTTTCTTGGCCTAAGCAAGTCTCTTCTTATTGGTGTCCTTTAGTAGTGGTTTCTTTGCAGCAATTCAACCATGAAGGCCTGATTCACGCAGTCTCCTCTGAACAGTTGAAGTTGAGATGTGTCTGTTACTTTAACTTTGTGAAGCATTACTTTGGGCTGCAATCTGAGGTGCAGTTAACTCTAATGAACGTATCCTCTGAAGCAGAGGTAACTCCGTGTCTTCCTTTCCTGTGGTGATCCTCATGAGAGCCAGTTTCATCATAGCTCTTGATGGTTTTTGGTTACTCCATGATTCCATATGTGTTATTTCATAGTTTCGATGTCTTGACTATTATTCTACAATGTAGAAAATAGTAAAAACAAAGAAAAATCCTTGAATGAGTAGGTGTCCTAACTTTTGACTGGTACTGTATGTGTAGGCATAGGCAATCGTGCAATTTGGATGATGCAATGTATGTATATTCTAAAAGGATGTTATACAATAGGCTACATGTCGGTACAGACTTTCATTCTGAAATGATGACGTAATAATAAAATATTGTGCTACAGTAGGCTACCTAGAAAAATAGCTATACACCACTGGTTATAATAAATGTAAAGCAATTACCATGTGTGGTCAACTGATAATTCCAGCACCATTTTCATTGGGACAGCGCTGCTTTGAGACAAGCATCGGAACTCATCTTAATAAACCAATCAATATCAGATTTTTATTTTCACTGAGTCTCCTTTGGATATTTGGTTACAATTAGGCCTACACACACACACACATTAGGCCTAATGATGTGCCTACCTAATAATGTGTCTACCTAATGTTTTCCTGAACTTTCCAATACACATTTTTACACTTTTCCCATAGGTTATTCAAGTCATCTTTTTAAGAAGGTCAAAAGGCCTACATCGTTTCAATAACAATATAGCTGAAACCACTATTGGCCCACTTCTATAATTACTCCTGTGTATACAGAAATAAATGAAATCATTAAATACTACACCAGAGATAATAATTTAGCCACATAATTATTTTTTCTGCAGATTTGTGTTTTATCACATTACGAGCGCATTGGCCTACAGTCGGGAATCCCGCAATTGGCAGTCTGCGCGGCAAATATCAAACAGCTGATTGTTGAGTTGTGGCTGTCAATGAACAGCAGCCAGCAGCTAAATGGAAAAAACTGGAAAAAACAGTTTGGATAAGTGAGTGCCACTGGAAAGTTGGTGGACTCTAATTTCCTCCTCACATTGTAGACCTAAGATCTGTGCATCCACGCTTCATTGGCCTATGCTATTGGTTGCATTTAAAACTTGGGTCGTTTGTGTAACGGCCGTCGAAGGGAGTAGACCAAGGCGCAGCAGGTTGGGTGTTCATAATTAACTTTATTTAGAACACTAAACAAGAACAAGACACAAACGACTGCCAAACAGTTCTGTCAGGTAACACGAAACACTAAACAGAAAATAACCACCCACAAACACAATGAGGAAAAAAACCCTACTTAAATATAGTCTCTAATCAGAGGCAACGAGATACAGCTGCCTCCAATTAGAGACCAATCCCAAACACTTCCACATAGACATAGACAACCTAGAATAAACATAGAAATAGACTAACAAAGAACATATCCCAAAAACCCCAAAACACACAAACCAAACACCCCCTGCCACGCCCTGACCAAACTACAATAACAAATAACCCCTTTTACTGGTCAGGACGTGACAGTTTGTTTTATTGATCTCAGTATGCCAATGTCAGAGGAGCTTGTCATTTTGTGTGCTATACTTTTTTATATTTTAATGTCTCCAGTCCTTCCTAGAATTGTAGGAAATCATTTTTTCTCTGACCCGCAAACCCCTCAGCCTCTGGTCTACAGGACTGAGCCCCGAATGTTATGGAAATCTGGTGAGGGCCCTGGTATGTGGCCATCGACTTTTATAGAGAGAACACCCTGAGTTTTCTGTGCCATTTCATTTACTCCGCGTCCCACGTCCTGCGCACCCCAGCGCTAGAGGTAGTATTCAGCATTGAGTTACATGGTTACATGCATGCTATGGTTACATGCACACTGTGATTATTGTGTCTAGTCAGGTGAATATAATAGTTTGATTAAAACATTTACATGCTAAGCAAGAAAATAACCCTTTTATCTTTGGAGAGTTCTTCCTAGAACCTTCTATGAACGGGTAGAACCCACTGTAGTATTATTGGTGACCAATAGCTGTCTAATATTAGTTACTATGCTGTTACTAATCATTAATATATTAAGGCAGTGTTACGTTATGACACCTACTAGGAAGTGTACTTCACAATAAAATCTACTAACCATGTGTATGTGACCAATAACATTTGATTTGGATTTGGCATGCGCACTATTGGCCCGGCACAAGATGTTCTTACTAAACAACACTAAACTGTACTCCCGTCTCGTGCCTGGTCATTTTTTTTTCTCCCGTCTCGTGCCTTTCAAATTGAATTATTAATGACATTACATGTGTCATAAGGCCTTTCTTTGAGGCCCTAGTTATACTCTAATACAGTAGTGTTAGGAATCTTCTGGTTTACAGGTCGCATCAGGCCTGCAAGTCACACTATGCTGGCTTGCAAGGTGATGTGAAGTTCATATTGGAATCCAGCCAGAGTTAGGATATCCAACACGTGGAATTGTCAAATCACTCGAAACCTGCATTCAGAATGAGTGCCAGGGTAGGGAAAAAACTGTGTTCTTTATCATTGTGTAGCATAAAATTAATCAACCATTCAATGTACATGCAAAAACACAGATATTACAGTAAAACAAATCCAATCAAATGTATTTATAAAGTTATTTTTATATCCTCAGATGTCATAAAGTGCTTATACAGAAACCCAGCTTAAAACCACAAATAGCAAGCAATGCAGATGTAGAAGCACGATGGCTAGGAAAAACTCTCTAGAAAGGCAGGAAGCTAGGAATAAACCTAGAGAGGACCCAGGCTCTGAGGGGTGGCCAGTCCTCTTCTGGCTGTGCCAGGTGGAGATTATAAGAGTACATGGCCATTTAGGCCAGAACGTTCATAGATGACCAGCAGGGTCAAATAATAACCACAGTGGTTGTAGAAGGTGCATCAGGTCAGCACCTCAGGAGTAAATGTCACCTGGCTTTTCATAGCCGAGCATTCAGAGGTCGAGACAGCAGGTGCGGGAGAGAGAGAGCGGGTCGAAAACAGCAGGTCTGGGACAAGGTAGCACCTCTGGTGAACGGGTCATGGTTACATTGCCGCAGGCAGAACAGTTGAAACTGGAGCAGCAGCACGTCTGATGAACAGGTCAGGGTTCCATAGCCTCAGGCAAAACTGCCAGGAGTCATCAGGCCAGTTAGTCCTGAACCATGGTCTGAGAGAGAGATTAATTAGAGGGAGCATACTTAAATTTAGACTGACCCTATCCCCCGGCACATAGACTATTGTAGCATAGACAATGGAAGCTGAGACAGGGGGGGACACTGTGACCCTGTCCGACGATAGCCCTGGACAGGGCCAACCAGACAGGATATAACCCCACCCACTTTGCCAAAGCACAGCCCCCACACCACTAGAGGGATATCAACAGACCACCAACTTACTACCCTGAGACAAGGCTGAGTATAGCCCACAAAGTTCTCCTCCACCGCACGAGCCCGAGGGGGAGAAAAACCAGACAGGAAGATCATGTCAGTGACTCAACCCACTTAAGTCGAGTATAGCGAAAAAAGCCTGCCACGATGTGACACACCCCTCCTAGGTATGGCATGAAAAAGCACTAGTAAACCAGTAACTCAGACCTGTAATAGGGTCAGGGACAGAGAATCCCAGTGGAGAGAGGGGAGCCGGCCAGGCAGAGACAGCATGGACAGTTCGTCACTCCCGTGCCTTGCAGTTCACATTCGCACCCCTGGGCCAGGCTACACTCAATCATAGGACCTACTGAAGAGACAAGTCTTCAGTAAAGACTTAAAAGGTTGAGACCGAGTCTGCGTCTCTCACATGGGGAGGCAGACCATTCCATAAAAATGGAGCGCTATAGGAGAAAGCCCTGCCTCTAGCTGTTTGCTTAGAAATTCTAGGGACAATAAGGAGGCCTGCGTCTTGTGACCGTAGCGTACGTGAAGGTATGTATCGCAGGACCAAATCAGTAAAACCTTGAAATCAGCCCTAGCCTTAACAGGAAGCCAGTGTCAAGAGGCTAGCACTGGAGTAATATATTACAATTTTGGGGTTCTAGTCAAGATTCTAGCAGACGTATTTAGCACAAACTGAAGTTTATTTAGTGCTTTATCCGGGTAGCCGGAGAATAGAGCATTGCAATAGTCTAATCCAGAAAGTACTACTTAAGTAGTTTTTTGGGGTGTCTGTACTTTACTATTTATATTTTTGACTACTTTTAATTCACTATATTCCTAAAGAAAAGCGTACTTACTGACCACAACTAATAACCACAAATACTGAACACAACCACAGAACACAACTACAGGCCACAACCACACAACTACAGACCACAACCACACAACTACTGACCACAAATACTGACCACAACCACGACCACAATTACTGACCACAACCACACAACTACAGACCACAACCATACAACTACTGACCACAACTACTGCCCACAACCACTGACCACAATTACTGACCACAACCACACAACTACAGACCACAACCATACAACTACTGACCACAACCACACAACAACTGACCACAACCACAGAACTACTGGCCACAACTACTGACCACAACCACACAACAACTGACCACAACCACAGAACTACTGACCACACAACTACTGGCCACAACTACTGACCACAACAACACAACTACAGACCATAACTACTGACCACAACTAATGACCACGACTACTGACCACAACCACTGACCACAATTACTGACCACAACCACACAACTACAGAACACAACCACACAACAGCTGACCACAACTACAGAACTACTGACCACACAACTACTGGCCACAACTACTGACCACAACAACACAACTACAGACCATAACTACTGACCTCAACTCCTGTCCACAACTACTGACCACAACCACACAACTACTGACCATAAATACTGACCAAAAATATGTGAGCAGCATTAGTTGAAGATGGATGAGAAATACTCCTACAAGACAGATGGAAATATATACTTTCTGGAAAATGTACCTGTTAGTGTATCAATAGCAACAGTCTGGCCATTCTCTAATCAACCCGAGAGACGTTTCAAAAGAAACGTTCCGGAATTCCTGTTTCTTATGATGTGAAAAAATCAAGAGCAGCGGTGTAGTAGATGGTAAATGCAAACCCAGTTTACCCACCTTTTGCAGAAAAAAATCATTAAAACTATATGTATATGTACTGTAGACAAACAGTGGTTATGTATAGGATGATCCGGCAGAACCAATTCTTCCTTAGCAGTTGACTATACAGTATGTCATTATTCTACACAAGGTTAAAACAATCATGAATGAGCATCATTAGGTTAATATGAATGAGAAAACATATTGGAAAAATGCAAGATGTTTTCAGGCAAAGTAGATTTTTCAAACAAGTCAAACGGTGTAACAATTGTCAATTTTCATGTTTTTCTCGTGTATCACTTTAATCAGAGTATAGACAAAATGTTGGTCTTTCTCATTTTCGTCCACTACCACAAAAATAACTTTTAAAGAGCTTTAGCAAGCCTCGCAATTTGACTTGTAAAGTTACCATCTTGTTATACCTCATTGATTGAATCCCAGCCCTGCCAGACTGACATCCGTGCAGCTCTTAATGTAAGCTCGCGGGATCAGGCGGCTTTGTGAGGCTACAGGGGTCCTGAAATTCAAAATCAAATATCTAAATGGTCCTTGGTATGACCATCTTAAAACAATTCCATATGTTAGCTAAGTAGAAAGTCAGCCCCAGGCCCTTTGACCTTAATGTTGTGTGTTGTGTTCCAGTCACAGAGGTGTTGGATTGACGACACCTTCTGCAAGAGGGAGTGCATTAAATTCATCCCAGCATGTCGAGACATACACAGGTGAGCTGGAATTGGTATTTGCTGAACAATGTCAAAATGTCATATGATAGTAGTGCTGGAATAATAATTGTAATAACTTTTACCATGTCTGGTTTTTGAAAAAGCAAACTTTTGCCAACTATACTAACTGTTCCAGGGAAACTCTAGCTATGTGGTTATGTTGCTCATGTATAATTTCCTGTTTATTGCAGATGTTCAGTCCCTCCAGGATTCCTAGATTCTGTGATAGCAGATTTTTTGCAAAATCAACAATTCCCCCTCATGTTATGCGAGGACTTGTATGTTTGACCGCATAAAACAGTCAAATCATTCCAATATTATTGCATAAATTGGACCCATTGCCACAGTACAAGAAGAGGGCTCGTAATTTCAACCAATCACCTCCCATTTACAGCATACAGCATGGTTCAATCAAGCCACATGCCAACAAATGTTTTCCCTCATCATTGCATTTTTTGGACAAATTTGACAAAATCTTCACATATTGCCATGTAAAATGTCATAATTGCAGCAGAAGAATTTTAGCCCGCAGATATCATAAAAAATCTCTGCGGAATCCTGAAGGGACTGTGTGTCAAGTATGCCAAAACCTAATAAGGTATGACTTTACTGTGTGTGTGTGTGTGTGTGAGTGTGTGAGTGTGTGCATGTTTTGAGAGTGAGATTTCCCATTTTAGTGTAAAAGTAAACTAACACAGTAATTCCATGTATACTATCTTGACATTTATACGGACAGCAATGCATTTTTTTTGCCAATGTTTAACAACTAGAAAGGTTTGAGTTTTTCCTCTCTCCCTACCCCCAGATGCTGCTGCGGACGTCTGGTAGGGGAGCACACCTGGCTGGAGACTGACCCCTTCCTGTCCCGCTGGCCTGGGCCCCAGGCAGTGCAAGAAGAGAGGTGGTCAGTGGAGTGTCACACACAAGCCAGTGCCACCGATGCCTACGGAACCATTGACTTCCAGGACAGCACTGAACGTAACTGCCATGCCAAGGTCTGTAGCTATTGCTGCATTCATGTGCTAGTCGAAACTAGGAAACTCAGAAATATCCAACTGGGTGTGCAACGATGCTACCCGAGTTTCCCACTTGTATTTCCCACTTGGAAGCTTGTTCTCATATTCATGTGGTTGACCATGCTTTATGTGATGACTGTGCAGTACGTTCGTGTTGCGGTCGATGCAAAGGCTGAGGCTCTGCTGCAGCTGATGCTGAGGGAGTGGCAGATGGAACGGCCTAAACTACTGCTGACGGTCCACGGGGGGGCAGAGAACTTCCCTCTCCCCCTCAAGGTTAGACAGGCCTTCAGCAAAGGCCTGATCACCGCAGCCCAGAGCACTGGAGCCTGGATAATCACAGACGGCATCAACACAGGTGTGTGAAATAATGCAGATTCATTTTGCACTGGGGCTATAATTAAGACACTAAGCATGGGTGGATGTGAGCATCTGTGTGTGTGATTTTGGCTGAATTTACATGTATTATACTGTGTGTGTGGGATTACGTTTATATGTGTGTAAGTGGACTGAGTATCCGACCCTTCCTAGGTGTGTCCCTGTATGTAGGGGAGGCTGTGAAAGCATACGGCACCAATGGCCGCAGGAAGAGGAACGCTGTAGGGGTCACGCCCTGGGGCGTAATTGACAACCACAGTGACCTTATAGGGAGAGATGTGAGTGTTGTTCTTTATAAAGATATCAGTGCTTTTAAGGAACGCTTTGAATTAACCTTTCACTGCAGCAGGCTAAATCAGGGTCATAAACAAATTTACTTTGAAACAAAAGTATACACCTCACACACATGGTTATGGGCTTAAAAAATGAAGACACCTGTACCATGTCAGATATAGAGTTGAAATGTATTACATTTTGAGAATGCATCCCAATATTACACTCTATATGCATCACAGAAGACTGAAATATAACAAAACCATTTGACATAGAAACACTGGATTTTCAGTGGCTTTTTTAAAATAATGTTTATTTCTTTATGAAATTATGAAAAATATGAATAACACCACCATGAGGCTACTGGGTAATTTGATTGCAGGAAAGAGCTACACCATTCTGCCACCTTATAAGAAGGTTTGCTGTATTTTTTTTGCACAGATCTGTACTAATTTTAGCCACAGAAATGTCACCTTTTATCTCTTTTGAGCTGCCATGTGCTCTCACTTTTCCGCTTGGACTCTCCCAAATCCTCCTCTATTTTCTCTCAACCTGCTTTCTGACCTGTTTTTCTGACCTGTTTTCTGATATCTAACCCAGGTGCTCAGGCCTTACCAGCCCCTGAGAAACCCCTTGAGTGAAACGGTGTGTTTGAACAGCCTGCACTCCCACTTCCTGTTAGTGGACGATGGAACTCTGGGAAAACATGGCTGCCAGCTGGGACTCAGGAGGAAGCTGGAGAGACACATTCAACTGCAGAAGATCCATACTAGTGAGTATGTGTGTGGCTTTGTGCATGTGTTTGTCTGTGTGTGTGAATGAGAGTGTGTATGTGAATATGTTGATGTGTGTGTGTGTGTGTGTGTAAGAAAAGGAGCGATTGCAATGTGTGTGTGTGTGTGTGTGAGTATTATAATACACATGTGTTTAACAGTCTATGTGTGTGTGTGTGTGTGTGTGTGTGTGTGTGTGTGTGTGTGTGTGTGTGTGTGTGTGTGTGTGTGTGTGTGTGTGTGTGTGTGTGTGTATCTCTCTCTGGCAGGGGTTAACCAGGGTGTGCCAGTGGTGTGTGTGGTGGTGGAGGGCGGCCCTGACATTGTGTCCATGGTGCTGGACTATGTGAGCAGTGTGCCCCCCGTGCCTGTGTTCGTCTTCGAGGGATCAGGCCGGGCGGCTGACTTGCTGGCATTCTTACACAAACAGACCGCTATGGATAGGTGTGTGGTGCCACTGTAGTCATCTATATGTTTTTTCAGGTTTTCGCTCTCAAAATCACACTTCAAAAAAAAGAAAAACAACATAATTGGATGTTCTAAGTACACAGCAATAATAAAACCAAATCAGGAGACTACTTCTGAGAAAAGTTTAAAAATGCATCTAGCACTGTTGTTTGGTTAGCAGCGTTTCTGTGGAGCACATGATATCATGATATCATTCTGCCAGGTAGGCATAGGCTTCATTCCATAGTTCACATTTAATTGTGAAGGTTTTTGGGAAAGCCTTTCCGTCTATTAGAAGGCTTTCATTAACACCACCACCATTTTTCCTGTTCAATATGTTTTGGGTGTGGCGGCGACAATTTAGCAGCGGCGGTACGTCACTGCTAAATGAATACAGGGGAAACATTGCTTACATGTTGAAGACTTTGGTGCTTGTCCATGTAGAGGAACTACAGAGCTACAGAGACACATGATTGAATAGAGGCCTGAGGTTTCCCTGACCACCGTGTGACCTGTCCAAGAAAAATGCTGAGCCCTAAAGGACAGATTGAAATTCACTAGGGGGGAGGGGCTGGTCCAACTTAAGGTGTAATAAAAAAAGGCACACCACCCCTCCACCTCCCAAAAGTAAAACATATTTTCCCATGGTCCTCCCCTTCTACTGTAAAATGAGTTGAACACCCTCCCTCCTCAATAGAATTAACTCCAAATAATGTTAACGACCACAAATAACTGTGTTTATAAACGTGGATATTGACTTTGCCACTTCTGTGGCACTGTCGATGCCACGCACGGCTACGGGCCAGAAGGTTGAGAGTTAACCGACCACCACAGACGAGCTCACTCTCCCTGCCTGTTTCATTACACTACGATCAGAGCCGGCTGCAGACAATGATCAGATTTTCAACATTTTGATGCAGTATTTATAATTATGTAAAATATATGCAACTAATTTTCCACCAACAGATTTCTGTGCCAATGCACCACACAACCAATAAACAAAGCATGCCGAATTCGTGCACTTCAATATCATGGTTTGCGTTTTCAACACCGCAATAGATAGGCTATGTCAATCCTGACAAACAGAAAAGAAATCCCTCCCTATCTTGTGGGCTTACCCAGTATCAAAGGCTTGGCTTGACAATGTCTGAATGTCATTAAACTTTTTGGTGTGTCGTAACAGATGTCTCTTTCTTTTCATCAATTGGCCGCTGCACAGTTTGGATTAATTGATTGATTTTAATTGTCGGTTAAAAAAAATCCATATACGGTGCATTCTGAAAGTATTCAGACCCCTTCACTTTTTTCACATTTTGTTACGTTACAGCATTATTCTAAAATTGATTAAATATATTTTTTACTCATCAATCTACACACAATATCCCATAATGACAAAGCGAGAACAGGTTTTTAGACATTTTTGCACATTTATTCAAAATAAAAACAGAACTACTTTATTTACAAAAGTATTGAGACCCTTTGCCATGAGTCTCGAAATTGAGCTCAGATGCATCCTGTTCCATTGATCATCATTGAAATGTTTCTACAACTTGACTGGAGTCCACCTCTGGTAAATTCAATTGATTGGACATGATTTGGAAAGGCACTCACCTGTCTATATAAGGTCACACAGTTGACAGCGCATGTCAGAGAAAAAACCAAGCCATGAGGTTGAAGGAATCAGGCCTTTATGGAAGAGTGGCCAGACGGAGGCCACTCCTCAGTTAAAGGCACATGACAGCCCGCTTGGAGTTTGCCAAAGGGCACCTAAAGGACTCTCAGACCACGAGAAACAAGATGCTCTGGTCTGACGAAATCATGATTGAACTCTTTGGCCTGAATGCCAAGCGTCACGTCTGGAGGAAGCCAGGCACCGCTCATCACCTGGCCATACCATCCCTACGGTGAAGCATGGTGGTGGCAGCATCATGCTGTGATGATGTTTTCAGCGGCAGGGACCGGGAGGCTAGTTAGGATCGAGGGAAAGATGAACGGAGCAAAGTATAGAGCGATCCTTGATGAAAACCTGGTTCAGAGTGCTCAGGACCTCAGACTGGGGCAAAGGTTCACCTTCCAACAGGACAATGACCCTAAGCACACAGCTAAGACAACGCAGGAGTGGCTTTGCGACAAGTCTCTGAATGTCCTTGAGTGGCCCAGCCAGATCCCGGACTTGAACCCAATCGAACATCTCTGGAGAGACCTGAAAATATCTATGCAGCGACGCTCCCCATCCAACCTGACAGAGTTTGAGAGGATCTGCAGACAAGAATGGGAGAAACTCCCCAAATACAAGTGTGCCAGGCTTGTAGCATCATACCTAAGACTCAAGGCTGTAATCGCTGCCAAAGGTGCTTCAACAAAGTACTGAGTAAAGGGTATGAATACTTATGTAAATTTGATATTTCAGTTTTTTATTTTTGCTTTGTCATTATGGGGTATTGGTTGTAGATTGATGAGGGGAAAAAACTATTTAATCCATTATAGAATAAGGCTGTAACTTAACTAAATGTGGAAAAAGTGAAGGGGTCTGAATACTTTCCGAATGCACTGTATACACACATATTTTAAGTGCCTGCACAATGAAGTTGGCAACTTATTTCCATTGTGGTCCTTATTTATTTACATAAATACACATACAATTACGTTGATACAGACACATTACAGAGAAAACAAATGCTTGACCTCCAGATGAGTGTGAGGGGGGAGTTTAAACACAATTTTTACAAGCTTGTTTGGCTGGTAGCTTATTCATTAGATGTTTGGGGCTGCTGGTGAACCATGATGTGCAGGCATAATCACAGTGACACTGGACTAACGCACTTGCCAGAGTCTTTAGGATGTCTATAGCTAGGTTTCCATCCCATTGGCTACAGATTTTCATGTGAATATTCTAAAATCTTCATAAAAACAATATGCCATTTCAGAGTTTCCTTTAGGACAATTGTATTTTACCGTATATTTTAGAAATTTTACGAACATCCATATGCATTCAGATACTGTTGGATTAGAGGAGTACATCTGGTAGGCATGAAACAGTCTTCCTCACCTCAAGTTCAACTGTCGGACTCAGTTGGAGCGTCAGGGCGCACTGCCTTCATATCATAGGCATACAGTAGCTAAAGCTTAATAATAGCCATACCAAACCTTCACAAATGTTTTTAAACTTTATTAGGGTAATATCAAAAGTAAGTCAAGCCATTGTTTATACAAGCAGAAGACAAAATCTCCCCTGTGCCCCCCCAAAAACAACCTTGCCCAAAGCAAAAAAAAAGAATTGGACAACCCTCCCTTATTTGGATCACTCCACCCAACAGTACATTTTGATCAATCCCTAACTCAGTGGAAGGCCCAGAGTTTTTCCTGGTCAGGTTACGGGCTCAGGAAACTCTCAGGGCTCCACTCATGTGTATCCGTAGCTCTGTAGTCAGTGTGTATGCGGTATACCTTATGTAGGTACAGTATACAGACTGTACCTACACAAACATTACAAAAATTTGAACTGAGTAGAAGAGGAAGCTAGCCAACCAGACCTCATAACTTAGCATATGGTCAGGCCAAATGGACCCATGTTGTTGGCCTGTGTCTTACTGTACCTCACTGGTGTATCAGTCTATACTTACTGTGTACAGGCAGCTGGACACAGACATCAAGGAGGACTTCGTTCTGAGGATAGGGGGCATGTTTGGTCTGGAGAGAGCAGACGTAAACCAGCTCTACAAACTTCTGATGGAGTGTATGGACTACAGACAGTCTGTGAGTAAAGTGACAGTTGCCTACTCATGGATTAAAATGTACTTTCAATTGAGATTCTCCTTTAAAGAATGATTTAGGCTTAACCTGGGTCTAGGAAACCGTCCCATCCATGTTCAGTTCATGATTATTTTCTACCTTTCAACAGGCTCCCAGGCTTAGTATAATGTTTACATAAAGGGTGGACATCCAATGACTGTCGTTCACTGCATAGAACTATTTCTATATTTATAAAACACAGATCACAATCTTCGACTCGGAATCCGAAGATCAACAGGAGGCAGACTGCGCCATTTTGATGGCAACACTGAAAGGTACCCCTCCTCCTGCCCTTTATGCTTGCGTCTTTCACTGGAATGTGTGATGTCATTCAATAGATAGTCAGATGAGACTTGACCCAGTCATGTCGTGCCTAGGTCTGTGGTGGTCATGACATTTTGTCAGCTGGTGATTGTCAAGCAAACAACTGCTGGTTCGCTAATTGACCGTTAATTAACATAAACACATTTAGCGTCTTGCTTCCATGCTTAGCCTACAAGCCACCGATGCAGACCTTTGGAACATCTGCATTTCAAAACGTAAAATAAATCAATTTAATATAGCCTACACCATCACAATAAATCCATTATGTTTTTTAGACAGGTCTAAAGAAACATGATATGATGATCATTTAGTCTATTTCAGAAGAACAGAATAGCATACTCTGAGTTGTCCTTATGTTAGGCCCTGATCTGGCTATGCCATATGGCTGTGGGCTACACTAGTTAATTTAGCAGACAAGATGTGCTTAGAATTCCATGGCATTATTTTATATTATTATATAGTATAAAATAGAAAGGATATTTTCTCCGATTTGAGGGAGTGCGCAATTAATTATGTTATCAGAGATAACAGGCCGACAGAGATGGCCGCCTCGCTTCACGTTCTCAGGAAACTATGCAGTATTTTTTTTTTTTATGTATTATTTCTTACATTGTTACCCCAGGAAATCTTAAGTTTTATCACATACAGCCGGGAGGAACTATTTGATATAAGAGCAACGTCAATTTACCAACATTACGACCAGGAATACGACTTTCCCGAAGCGGATCCTCTGTTTGGTCCACCACCCAGGACAATGGATCGGATCCCAGCCGGCAACCCAAAACAACGACACCGCAGGAGGGGCAGAAGAAGCGGTCTTCTGGTCAGGCTCCGTAGACGGGCACATCAAGCACCGCTCCAAAGTTTACTACTCGCCAATGTCCAGTCTCTTGACAACAAGGTAGACGAAATCTGAGCAAGAGTTGCCTTCCAGAGAGACAGAGATTGTAACGTTCTTTGTTTCACGGAAACGTGGCTCACTCAAGACACGCTATCGGAGTCGGTACAGCCACCTGGTTTCTTCACGCATCGCGCCGACAGAAACAAACATCTCTCTGGTAAGAAGAAGGGCGGGGGGGTATGCCTTATGATTAACGAGACGTGGTGTGATCATAACAACATACAGGAACTCAAGTCCTTTTGCTCACCTGACCTAGAATTCCTTACAATCAAATGTCGACCGCATTATCTACCAAGAGAATTCTCTTTGATTATAATCACAGCCGTATATATCCCCCCCAAGCAGACACATCGATGGTCCTGAATGAACTTCATTGGACTCTTGTCGGAAAAATTTTTATGAAATGTATACATTCACTACAGTAAGTCGCTCTGGATAAGAGCGTCTGCTAAATGACTAAAATGTAAATGTAAATGTTGTCCTCTCACTTTGTCGCTATACTGACATTTGACTTGTTTGATTGCCTTGCGGAGGGAATGACTACTCTGTTTGTATTCTGCCATATTCCCATTCGCCTTGCCATGGTTAAATGCGGTGGTAGGCGCTTTCAGTTTTGAGAGAATGCTGCCATCTATCCACGGTTTCTGGTTAGGGTAGGTTGTAATAGTCACAGTGGGTACAACATCTCCTATATACTTCCTTATAAACTCACTCACCGAATCAACGTATACATCGATATGATTTTCTGAGGCTACCCGGAACATATCCCAGTCCAGCGTGATCAAAACAATCTCGAAGTGTGGATTCCGATTGGTCGGCAGCGTTGAATAGTCCTCAGCACAGATTTTTCCAGTTTGAGTTTCTGCCTATAGGAAGGGAGGAGCAAAATGGAGTCGTGGTCACATTTACCCGAAAGGAGGGCGAGGGAGGGCCTTGTATGCATCGCGGAAGTTAGAGTAACAATGGTCCAGTGTTTTTCCAGCGCGAGTGCTACAGTCGATATGCTGAAAGAATTTAGGTAGCCCTTTTCTCAAATTTGCTTTGTTAAAATCCCCAGCTACAGTAAATGTAGCCTCAGGTTAGGGTTTCCAGTTTGCATAAAGTCCAGTGAAGTTCCCTGAGGGCCGTCGTGGTATCGGCTTGAGGGGGGATATACACAGGACCGCCGAGTGCTGAATCGTGTAAAAATCGTCTGTTCTCGGTTGCAACACTCACTACCGAGTTCCAAACTGCCTCTGGAAGCAACGTCAGCACAATAACTGTTCGTCAGGAGCTTCATGAAATGTGTTTCCACAAGTCTATGATCACCATGTGCAATGCCAAGCGTTGGCTGGAGTGGTGTAAAGCTCGCCGCCATTTGACTCTGGAGCAGTGGAAACACTTTTTCTGGAGTGACGAATCATGCTTCACCATCTGGCAGTCCAATATACTAATCTGGGTTTGGTGTAGACCAGGAGAACGCTACCTGCCCCAATGCATAGTGCAAACTGTAAATTTTGGTGGAGGAATAATGCTCTGGGGCTGTTTTTCATGGTTCTGGCTAGGCCCCTTAGTTCCAGTGAAGGGAAATCTTAACGTTCCAGTGAAGGGAAATCTTAACGATACGGCATACAATGACATTCTGGACGATTCTGTTCTTCCAACTTTGTGGCAACGGTTTGGGGAAGGCTCTTTCCTGTTTCAGCATGACAATGCCCCCGTGCACAAAGTGAGGTTCATAGAGAAATGGTTTGTCAAGATTGTTGTGGAAGAACTTGGCTGGCCTGCACAGAGCCCTGACCTCAACCCCATCGAACACCTTTGGGATGAATTGGAATGCCGACTGCGAGCCAGGCCTAATCGCCCAACATCAGTGCCCAACCTCACTAATGCTCTTGTGGCTGAATGGAAGCAAGTCCCTGTCGCAATGTTCCAACATCTAGTGGAAAGCCTTTGCAGAAGAGTGGAGGCTGTTACAGCAGCAAAGTGGGGACCAAATCCATATTAATGCCCATGATGTTGGAATGAGATGTTCAATGAGCAGGTGTCCACATACTTTTGGTCATGTAGTGTATATCATTCACACGTGATAAGCTAATATTGTAACCCATCAGACTATTCTTGATTTAATCTGGGCTTTACATAAACTCAGCAAAAAAAGAAACACCCCTTTTTCAGGACCCTGTCTTTCAAAGAAATTGTGTATCTTCATTGTAAAGGGTTTACACACTGTTTCCCATGCTTGTCCAATAAACAATTAATGAACATGCACCTTTGGAACGGTTGTTAAGACACTAACAGCTTACAGACGGTAGACAATTAAGGTCACAGTTCTGAAAACTTAGGACACTAAAGAGGCCTTTCTACTGACTCTGATAAACACCAAAGGGTCCCTGCTCATCTGCGTGAACGTGCCTTAGGCATGCTGCAAGGAGGCATGAGGACTGCAGATGTGGCCAGGGCAATAAATTGCAATGTCCGTACTGTGAGACGCCTAAGACAGAGCTACAGGGAGACAGGATGGACAGCTGATCGTCCTCGCAGTGGCAGACCACGTGTAACAACTGCACAGGATCTGTACATCCGAACATCACACCTGCGGGACAGGTACAGGATGGCAACAACAACTGCCCGAGTTACACCAGGAACGCACAGTCCCTCCGTCAGTGCTCAGACTGTCTGCAGTAGGCTGAGAGAGGCTGGACTGAGGGCTTGTAGGCCTGTTGTAAGGCAGGTCCTCACCAGACATCACCAGCAACAACGTCGCCTATGGGCACAAACCCACCATCGCTGGACCAGACAGGACTGGCAAAAAGTGCTCGTCACTGACAAGTCACGGTTTTGTCTCACCAGGTGTCACGAACCGGCTTCATAACAAAAAGGGAGACAAAGTGGAGATAAGGAATAACAAAATATATTTATTAACTGAAGTAACGTAAATACAATTAACAATAATGTGTGTAGTCAGTAATCAGTAGTGTACGTGAGTGGTTGCGTGCATAAATGTGTTAATGAGGGGTGCTGAAAGGTGCCAAAGCAAACAAATAAACAAACAAAAATGCCACAACCAAACTCTATCAGTGTGTCTGCATGGAGAGAGTCTCCTCAATGAACGGGGAAGAGGTGTATTTATCCTGGGACACACCCGAGCCCAGGTGTGTCCCATGTCGCTGACGACCCTCCCAGCTCCGCCCGCCGACATCCTAATAAGGAAAACAAGAGCAAAGAGAAAATATACGGCAGACAGAGTGGGAGGGTCGTCACACCAGGGGTGATCGTCGGATTCGCGTTTATCGTCTAAGGAATGAGCGTTACACCGAGGCCTGTACTCTGGAGTGGGATCGATTTGGAGGTGGAGGGTCCACCATGGTCTGGGGCGGTGTGTCACAGAATCATCGGACTGGGCTTGTTGTCATTGCAGGCGATCTCAACGCTGTGTGTTACAGGGAAGACATCCTCCCTCATGTGGTACCCTTCCTGTAGGCTCATCCTGACATGACCCACCAACATGACAATGCCACCAGCTATACTTCTCATTATGTGCATGATTTCCTGCAAGACAGGAATGTCAGCGTTCTGCCATGGCCAGCGAAGAGCACGGATCTCAATCCCATTGAGCACGTCTGGGACCTGTTGGATCGGTGGGTGAGGGCTAGGGCCATTCCCCCCAGGAACTTGCAGGTGCCTTGGTGGAAGAGTAGGGTAACATCTCACAGCAAGAACTGTGAGATGACTGTTACTTTTGATTTTAACCCCCCCTTTGTTCAGGGACACATTATTCAATTTATGTTAGTCACATGTCTGTGGAACTTGTTCAGTTTATGTCTCAGTTGTCGACTCTTGTTATGTTCATACAAATATTTACAAATGTTAAGTTTGCTGAAAATAATCGCATTTGACAGTGAGAGGACGTTTTTTTTTGTTGCTGAGTTTATACTAAATAATATATCTGTGAAATTTGTTTTGATTTTGAATTGACCATTATCATGCACCTGTTTCGAAACATTGACAGGGGAAAAAATACATATCCTTCATGCTCTTAAATAGGGAATGGAGGTCACTTTTCCCGTGGTTCGTTTTCATGCCAGCCAGGTAGGCTGTAAACCTGTTGTAAAGAGAAACAATGTGCTTAATATTAGGAAAGTTGAGAAATAAATATACACTGCTCAAAAAAATAAAGGGAACACTTAAACAACACAATGTAACTCCAAGTCAATCACACTTCTGTGAAATCAAACTGTCCACTTAGGAAGCAACACTGATTGACAATAAATTTCACATGCTGTTGTGCAAATGGAATAGACAACAGGTGGAAATTATAGGCAATTAGCAAGACACCCCCAATAAAGGAGTGGTTCTGCAGGTGGTGACCACAGACCACTTCTCAGTTCCTATGCTTCCTGGCTGATGTTTTGGTCACTTTTGAATGCTGGCGGTGCTTTCACTCTAGTGGTAGCATGAGACGGAGTCTACAACCCACACAAGTGGCCCAGGTAGTGCAGCTCATCCAGGATGGCACATCAATGCGAGCTGTGGCAAGAAGGTTTGCTGTGTCTGTCAGTGTAGTGTCCAGAGCATGGAGGCGCTACCAGGAGACAGGCCAGTACATCAGGAGACGTGGAGGAGGCCGTAGGAGGGCAACAACCCAGCAGCAGGACCACTACCTCCGCCTTTGTGCAAGGAGGAGCAGGAGGAGCACTGCCAGAGCCCTGCAAAATGACCTCCAACAGGCCACAAATGTGCATGTGTCTGCTCAAACGGTCAGAAACAGACTCCATGAGGGTGGTATGAGGGCCCGACGTCCACAGGTGGGGGTTGTGCTTACAGCCCAACACCGTGCAGGACGTTTGGCATTTGCCAGAGAACACCAAGATTGGCAAATTCGCCACTGGCACCCTGTGCTCTTCACAGATGAAAGCAGGTTCACACTGAGCACATGTGACAGACGTGACAGAGTCTGGAGACGCCGTGGAGAACGTTCTGCTGCCTGCAACATCCTCCAGCATGACCGGTTTGGCGATGGGTCAGTCATGGTGTGGGGTGGCATTTCTTTGGGGGGCCGCACAGCCCTCCATGTGCTCACCAGAGGTAGCCTGACTGCCATTAGGTACCGAGATGAGATTCTCAGACCCCTTGTGAGACCATATGCTGGTGCGGTTGGCCCTGGGTTCCTCCTAATGCAAGACAATGCTAGACCTCATGTGGCTGGAGTGTGTCAGCAGTTCCTGCAAGAGGAAGGCATTGATGCTATGGACTGGCCCGCCCGTTCCCCAGACCTGAATCCAATTGAGCACATCTGGGACATCATGTCTTGCTCCATCCACCAACGCCACGTTGCACCACAGACTGTCCAGGAGTTGGCAGATGCTTTAGTCCAGGTCTGGGAGGAGATCCCTCAGGAGACCATCCGCCACCTCATCAGGAGCATGCCCAGGCGTTGTAGGGAGGTCATACAGGCACGTGGAGGCCACACACACTACTGAGCCTCATTTTGACTTGTTTTAAGGACATTACATCAAAGTTGGATCAGCCTGTAGTGTGGTTTTCCACTTTAATTTTGAGTGTGACTCCAAATCCAGACCTCCATGGGTTAATAAATTGGATTTCCATTTATTATTTTTGTGTGATTTTGTTGTCAGCACATTCAATTATGTAAAGAAAAAAGTATTTAATAAGATTATTTCATTCATTCAGATCTAGGTTGTGTTATTTTAGTGTTCCCTTTATTTTTTTGAGCAGTGTAGTTGGGCTAGCCTATAGATAGCTGAGGGGACCCTCCTCATTTTAATAGAGGCCATCAAAACTTTGTTTTCTCACAGAATTGCATTAACTATTGGAAAGGTCAGAGTAATTAGAGGAACAGTAGAGTGCTGAGTACCAGGCAGTTAGCAAGTTTTGTAGGCTACTAATGACCATCAACAGCATCAGAGCTTGGAGAAGACTGTGACTTAACAGTCACATGGAATTTGACTGCGGTCCTGGCTCGTGACTGCCGGTGAGCGGTAATACGGTCACCATAACAGCCCTAGTCGTGCCTGTTCTATGTGTTCTCTGGGCTGAATCCTAACTTGAAATATGAGTTCACACAAATGTCCAATAAATCTATACATGATCTTTAAAATTCTGAGTTAGGTAGGGCAGATGTTGCGTTAGGATCGGCCCACAGTCATTAACAGATTTTGTGACAATTGACAGGTACCAAGGCATCTCCAGCGGAGCAGCTCAGTACGGCTCTGGCTTGGGACAGAGCAGACGTGGCTAACAAACACATCCAAGTGTATGGCCAGTACTGGCAGGTAACACAGACAAAGAGGCAGCCAGGGCAAGGCTGCCCAGTGTCATTGATTTTATGTTGAACAGTCATGCTTGATGGTGGTGGTTGTTGTCTGTCAGGTTGGCTCGTTGGAGCAGGCCATGCTGGATGCTCTCATCATGAACCGGGTTGGCTTTGTCAAACTGTTGATCGACAACGGTATGACCATGAACCGTTTCTTGACCGTTTCACGTCTGGAGGAGCTCTATAACACGGTAATGACTTAATCACTTTCTCTCTCTTGTCATCTTTTCAGCTCTGTATTTATGAGTTACAATATATTGTATGCTGTACATAAAGAAGCAATTCTGTGTTTTCATATTGACAGTACATTGGCTATTAGCTTACTCATATACCATAGTTGCCATAGCAGTGGTTTTATTTGCAATCACAATAATACAGTGTAAGTATCTCTTTGGTTGTTTGGTTTTCCCACTGTTTGAAGATGTTTTGTAGATCACATAGCTCTTTGTCATGAGTCCAGCTGTGGATGGTCTTTACAGTTATAAACAATATTCAATAATTGTGGATAATGAAGACATGACATGATTTTTTTATAGCAACAGGGACCAACAGACAATTTCCTCCATCACCTTGTGGAAGATGTGAAACAGGTGAATACTGTTGAACATGCAACATTGGTGAAAATGTAAGGTTTTCCTATGTGTGTTTCTACAGTATTTGTGTGGAAATATTTATGTGTGTGTGTGTGTGTGTGTGTGTGTGTGTGTGTGTGTGTTTTTGTGCGTGTTTGTGTGTAGAACCATATACCCAAAGGATACAGAGTCTCCCTCATAGACGTTGGGCAGGTGATTGAATATTTGATAGGAGGAGCCTATCGGAGCACATACACACGGAAACACTTCCGGGCCTACTATAACCGCCTACATACCCACCGCACGGTAAGTGACCATGGTCGCGTTTCAGGCCGACTATTTTGCAGTTGCCTACCAGATGTCACAGCGTCTGGATACGTGTTTAACCTAGTCCTATCAACTGACCGCGTCATACGATAGGTTGTGTTCCTCTGCTGAGACGTTGCATGCTTCAACCAATGGTTGCGTGTCAAGTCAGCGACTGTGCCGTCGGGCACCATATTGCTATAACGTACACTGAGTATTCAAAACATTAGGAACCTTCCTAATATTGAGTTGCACCCCTCCCTTTTGCCCTCAGAACAGCCTCAATTCGTCTGGGCATATTGAAAGTGTTCCCCAGGGATTCTGGCCCATGTTGACTCCAATGCTTCCCACAGTTGTGTGAAGTTGGCTGGATGTTTTTTGGGTGGTGGGTGGTTTCAGCTGATGTACGAAGGGCTATATAAATAAATTTGATTTGATTTGATTTGATTTGGACCATTCTTGATACACACAGGAAACTGTTGAGTGTGACAAACCCAGCAGCGTTGCAGTTCATGACACAAACCGGTGCGCCTGGGCCTGGCATCTATTACCATAACCCGTTCAAAGGCACTTTTGTCTTGCCCATTCACCCTCTGAATGGCACAGATATCCATGTCTCAATTGTCTCAAGGCTTAAAAATCCTTCTTTATCCTGTCTCCTCCCCTTCATATACACTGATTGATGTGGAGTTAACAAGTGACATCAATAAGGAATCATCGCTTTCACCTGGGTTCACCTGGTCAGTCTATGTCATGGAAAGAACAGGTGTTCTAAATGTTTTGTATACTCAGTGTGTGATGTGGTTAGCTGATTGGCCTTGTTGGGTTCTAAATGAGTAGAAACTCACGGACGATTGTTAAAGCTCAAACCAAGTTTATTCCCCCAAAGGGTCAGACAGCTGAACAGACCAAGACATATTCACACAAGCACTGGTATTTAACCCTTCCACCTATGCTGAGTCTCCTCCTTACACATCTGAACAGCCAATACACCTCTGCGCTGGACAGAACTTTAGTGATATCTGTTCTTCCTCACTTCCTCTGACCTGACCTCTGTCCAAATTCCTCACTTCTCCCCAGCTCACAGCTGTCATGACTTGTACCAGACTGTGGCCATTCTCCTTCCATAGGATCCCTGATGTCTAGCAATAGAATATTCCGACAGAATGTAAACGTTCTACATTATCCTCTCTCCCTCAGTGACATGAATAAGGGTATTTCATATTTCAAGTTTAGAAGTCAGAACCCATCAGCCTACATAAAATACCTATCCAGGTGTTGTAAGATCTGGCATGCGTCAGCAGTGTCTTGGCAGAGGAACACAACCATAGTAATGTGGAGCCCCACTACTCACTCGATGGCATGGCACACAGCCATTGGATGTTGCCTGCAGTGTGACTGCAATGTAGTTGGTCTAAAACACAGCCCATGTTAAATGCCATAATACAGTACACGCAGGGCAAGATATCATCCTTAGCTGTCAAGCAGTTGTAAAAATGGACACCAATAATATAGCAGTATTCTTTTTTGTTTGTTATGGTTTTTGTTTGTTATGTTTTTATTTTGAAATGTAACCTTGTGTACTTTGCACTGATTTGAGTGGCCATCATTTCCAGGACACTGGACTGGACAGGATAGTTCAGGACCCCGGATCAAACAGGGAAGACTGCACCCTTCACCCACCCCAAAGCCCTAACAACAGTCCGTCATGCCCGCCTGTCTTCCACACTGCTCAGCCCTACAAACGCAAGGTCTGTGAAAGATCTGGGACAAGCATAAACCGATCTGGGACTAGGCTAACTTTTCACATACAAATGCAGTCTTTTAAAGACTCTTGTCCACACACACACACACACACACACACACACACACACACACACACACACACACACACACACACACACACACACACACACACACACACACACACACACACACACACACACACAGGCTTTTGATTGCTAGTATATTCTGTGGCTAGAAATACCCCATGTGCATTAGTGTTCTCATTGGCTGGCCGCCTCTCCCCTTCCTACTTTCTCTCCAGGAGAGATCCATGGTCCCCAGGGACCTGAAGGAAGCCCAGCAGCAGAGCTCCAAGCTGGGCGACTCTTCTCTGGTTGTGTTCAACTTCAACGACCTGTTTGTGTGGGCCGTGCTGCAGAGGCGCCAGCAGATGGCACTGTTTCTGTGGCAGCACGGGGAGGAGGCCATGGTCCGGGCTACGGTGGCTTGTAAGCTGTACCGTGCCATGGCCCACGAGGCTCAGCAAAACAACATGGATGACAACACAACGGAGCAACTCAAAACCTACTCGCTGTCAGTCTTTCCTTGTATACATCTTGAAATGTTTGTTTAGTAGCAGTGTGTCTCTGGGGTTTTGTGTATGCAGAGTGGACTTTTGTGGTTATGCGTGTATATTACTATGTTTATGAGTGTGTGTTTTCCGGTCTGTGTTTATCAATGTTCGTGTGCTGTGGCATGGATGGCCGCAGGGAATTTGGTCAACTGGCTGTAGAAGTGCTGGACAATGCCTTCAGGCAGAACGAGCGCATGGCCATGAAGTTGCTGACCTCGGAGATGGAGGCCTGGAGCCACTTCACCTGCCTGCAGATGGCCGTGTCCTCCCGGCTCCGCCCCTTCGTCTCGCACTCCTGCACCCAGATGCTGCTCACCGACCTGTGGACCGGCCGCCTCAACATGAGGAAGAACTCCTGGTTCAAAGTGAGGGTCTCAAACTCATTTTGTCTTCAACAAGGTCTGGAGGGCCACCCGGTATTGCCTTGCCCTCAAAAGCCACGGGCCGTACTTACTAAGACAACCGCTGATCGCATTAAATCAGTTCATGGGCTGTATCTAGCCCAAGGGCCAACAGTTTGAGTGTTCTAGGCACCTTGTCTCCTTTTAAGATTCTGGAAAGTAATGTAAAACCAGTGCACCTCAATGTTCTTTCCATGATAAGATTGAATGGCAACAAAAATAAGCATTAGTTCAAGTATATTCTTATGTCAATTAGTATATTCATATGATTAGTCTATTAATAGTCTGTTAGTCTATTAATATTATTAGTGTAGTAATATCAGTCGATGTTTAACTGTTCTAACAGTTACCCCTCAGATTAGATTTTTGTTTATGTGTCTCAATCTTGTGTGTGTCAGATCATCCTGAGCATCCTCATGCCCCCTGCCATCCTGCTACTAGACTTTAAGAGCCAGGCGGATATGTCCCATGTGCCCCAGTCCCATGAGGCTTTGCAGTTTATTTGGGACACGGGGAGACCAGAGGCAGCCCAGGAGGAGGGGCATACAGTAACTCAGGTGCCAAAATGTACAACGTAAACCAGTCTCTCTGAATTTCAGTCCTTTAAATTCCTGTCATCTAGGTTGGTATTCTAATGTGAGACTGATGCTAATGTTGATACCCGGGTTGTTTTTATTAGACATCAAATGGTAGGAAATGGACTGAAACAGGGAGGGGACTTTTCTCATTATTGATTTCCGTTGCAAAACGTTTTCTGATGTGTGCCCTAATGAACGTGGCCATGATCTCGTGGTGCTCTGAAGGAGGGCCAGGATGTGGAGAAGGGGTCAGCATGCTGGGAGAGGATCTCAGACCCCGAAGCTGACACAGTCATACCCGTTACCACGCCGTGTCTCTTCTGGACCAGGAGGCTGTACGAGTTCTACAACGCTCCTGTCGTCAAGTTCATGTTCCACACGGTGAGCTAGCAGCATGCGCCCACCCCACCTCTGTTAATCACCTTAATTTCTCCCATGCAGTTTGCAATATGTCGAGGGGGGGAAAAGGAATCATTATACTCTTCTACGCCTCAGGACATGCGTATTATACAAAGACCTTTTGTTGAAAATATTCCTTAGTCTGATACGAGTGACAGTGATTAGACTCACTAGATCCCTGTGTCTTGGTGATGTTCTCACTCTGGTCCGTGAGCTGATGCTTTTTCACTGTGTGGTCTAGATGTCCTACCTGGCCTTTCTCATGCTGTTCTCCTACACTGTTCTGGTGAAGATGGAGGATCGTCCCAGCACTCAGGAGTGGCTGGTCATTGCCTATATTGTATCCACCGCGGTGGAGAAAATAAGAGAGGTGAGTGTGTAATAAATTGAAGACTAAACCTGCTCTGAGAAAAGATGTCTTATCTCTGGCATGTTAGACTCAAAAGGTCTGACACAGTTTATCTGTTATACCTGATAGGGAATTTCACATCTCGATCCTTCTTTTCCTCTCTATTTCTCTTGCTCTCACTCTCTCTCGTTCTCTTTTCACATGTTCTCCCTCTCTTTTATCACTGTTCAACATCATACCCAGTCTGAATACAACTTCACACGTTTCCTTTATTTTGCATGCACTCATCTTTAATTTAGTAGGACATTAATTGCTAACCTTTTAAAAATGCACTTGTTTGTAATTCAAACTTGATGATTGAAGAGTACCAGCAGCGTATATGATGATTGTATGTGAGTGGATGTATGTAGAGTCAGTGTAAATGTGTGTGTGTGAGCAAATGATAGTGAGTGTTTGTATGTGTGTTGGAGTGTCAGTGTGAGTAAGTGTGTAGGGCCCTGTGAGTGTGCATAGAGAGTGCATATTTTTTGCTATTAAGCAGTCATTTTGGCATGGGGATAGAAGCTGTTCAGGAGCCTGTTGGTGTCAGACAATGCACTGGAAACGCTTGCCATGTGGAAGCAGAGAGAACAGTCTATGGCTTGGGTGGTTGGAGTCTTTAATGATTTAATGATGAAGTACAGGAGGGGACAACGCACACACCCCTGTGGGGCCCCCGTGTTGAGGGTCAGCGTGGCGGATGTGATGTTGCCTACCCTCACTACCTGGGATCGGCCCGTCAGGATGTCCAGGATCCAGTTGCAGAGGGAGGAGTTCAGTCCCAGAGTCCTAAGCTTGGTGACGAGCTTGGAGTGGACCATAGTGTGTGGACAAACGCTGAACTGTAGTCAACGAACAGCATTCTCACATAGTTATTCTTCTTATCTAGGTGGGTGAGGGCAGTGTGGAGTGCAATTGCGATTGCGGTATGCAAATTGGAGTGGGTCTAGGGTGTCTGGGATGATGGATTTGCTGTGTGCCATAAACAGCCTCTCAAAGCACTTCATGATTACAGACGTGACTGTTACAGGGCGGTAGTCATTGTGGCATGAATCCTTAGAGTTCTTGGGAACAGGAATGATGGTGGTCTTCTTAAAACATGTTGGGATTACAGACTGGGACAAGGAGAGGTTGAAAATGACTGTTAATATCCCTGCCAGTCTTTCTGTACATGCTCTGAGAACACGCCCTGGTAGCTTCTTTGTAGCCTAACCTACTACGTTTATGTTATTTATTTTCTGAACCACTCCAAAAAGAAGTTCCCTTGCAGGGAAAATAAAGTTCTTCTTCTTTTTAGCATTCAACTTACCATCAAGCATATGAGAATCACAATGATAACCAATCACGCTGCGTGTCATTAGTTATACAGTATGTTTTATGACGTCACCATTGTGAGGCAAGAGGTTGCCACGGGAGCCAACAAATCACTAGCCACATTGTGCTTCTCAAATCACATCCTACATAGAGTAGGCAATCTCTGGAATAGGCTACTACTTTTGAGGAGAGTGTAGTGCATAAATGAACTAAGGGAAATAAAGATTAGCCAAGAGGATACCTACTAATGGGGAGAGGAGCATTGCAAAATGGACCTTGTGTCAGGGGCAATAAGTGCCACCAGTCTTTTCAATCTATATTTAGCTATATTTCAGTTATCGTTCATTTCATCAAGACCAATACATCTATTGACATCATGTTTGTATGACTTAAAGACATGCTCCGGAACTTTGGTGACTAACAAGTATTTTATAAACCTCCTGCTTTGGGCTGGACATGTTAATGTGTAGTTCATACATGCATAATCTATGAGCGGAATTAGTCTTACCTCAAAATCCCTAGTTTGAAAGTGACGGTTTACTGGTAGCTGTGCAGTGCCATTATCCCTACATTTTCCCCACACGTGGGTAAGCCCCCTAGCAATTAGAGTTCTAGCTAATGAGCTTCAGCCCCTTGCTATTTGAGTGACAGCTAGCAAGTGGCGAGAGAGAGAGAACAATGACGTTCTGTACATATGTGATGTAGTATGCAATTTTCTGGGACCACTTTTGGCTCGATCACTACTTTCAGAACTGCTGGCTAAAAAGTATACAAAACTAGCGGAGAATCTCTTTAAACCCCACAATCATAGACTGTTCCTACTCTGCATGAGACTTTACATAGTGATTCTTCCTACCAGCTCTCACAGTTTCACATCAGAATTAGACGTTCATCCATGTTTCTCAAATGTCACATTTCAAGTTGTTCCAAACATCACATTTCAAAGTGTTTAACCTTTCAGACAATTTTTTTAAAAAGTGCTGCATCAGAAGAGTCTGTACCTTTTCAGAAAGTAGATTACTCTGGCATAGAATGTTCAGTATTGTTTCCCTGACAACAACAAACGTTGCTGATTGATGTGCTGTTGGGTTGTTTTTCAGTAGTTTTTTTTATGGTAGCTTTTTCTACTAACTGTATTGGTAAGTCATTGTAATTAAAAAACTTCAAAGTACACTCAAAAAGATGAGGGGTTCAACAACGGTTCTTCTAAGATCCCCAAAGTTCGAAGAACCTTAAGGTTCTTGGCACTAAAAATTGCCCCCAAAAGGTTCTTCCAAGAACCCCATAGGCGGTGGGGTTTATCAAGGAACCTCCTTAGTTGGTGGGGGTTCTTGCAGGAACCTAACTGCCCAACTGAAACATTTGGATTTGAATTTTAAAAGGACAGCAGGTGCAGGCACTTAACTGAAAAATGTAAAGATCTCTTCAATTTAAGGTAAGGTTTGTCCCTTATATGATCTAAATTGATATTGTTTTATGGCAATACCATCTATCTTTTCATATTTGTGCAAATCTTTCTAAAACAGAAAAAGGACACAATTCAATGGATATCAATCAACAAAGAGGTAAGAATATGTATGCTATGAGAATATGTTGAAGGCTGGCTGTATTGGGTGCAGATGACTGAACTGCTCACTTTTGTGTCTGTAGGTATACAGACAAGGAGGCAAACAAAGGTATGTCAATTGGTATTGGTTTGTTATTATGCAGATCACATTTACCCTCCTCCTCCCTCCCTTGCATCTTCAGTGAATATCCCATAGGCCTCTACATTATGGACAAGGTATGTGTATTAAAACCATTATCAAAACAGTTGTTTTCATTCACATTCACCACGAAAACCAAGGTATGAATACTGTCGTGTGCATGTTTTGTTAATCATCTGTATAATAGAACAATTTTGGATTCACAGACTTCACCCTCCCTACACCTCTGATGAATATAACAGGAAACCTGTTAGATCACCATTCACTACAAAATCATTCTGGCTATAGATACAGAGAACATCAATACATTATCATCAACACGCCAGAGGAAATACCAATTTGTCTTGGGGTTCTGCTGGGAGTTTACCTCATATTTGGATTATTTCATTCTGCTTTGCCACTAAAATCCTAATAAACACTGACAACTAAAATATTGTTATGCATATTATTATTAATATGATAATAATAAGAAGGGGGTAGTTAAAACAATTAACCCCAAAAGGTTCTTCGAGGATCCAGGAAAAGGGTTCTTTGAATAACTTATAGGGGTTCCCCACAGTTTCAATTTGAAGAACCCCTAAAGGATACTCCAGGAACCTTTTCTTCTTAGAGTGTAGGGGAGACTGATGGTTGAACATGTCCAACATTCTCTCTCACACACACCGGGCCACAAACAAAAATTAAATTGTTCAATTCAGATATTGTTTAGTTGAGAAGGGCCAATTAATGGAGTGTAAAAAGAATACACATTTTATGATTTGTATTATGACTTTATTTCTGCCACACAAAATGTTAAACATGGCAATGTTGTTTTTATGATCTCAATAAAGGCTTTCAGTATCTTGTTGCATGTCATGATATAACCATTCTGTTACATTTCACCCCAAGCCCTGGTACAACTGACCCGGGAGGTGGGGTAAACTGTTATATTTCACCCCAAGCCCTGGTACAACTGACCCGGGAGGTGGGGTAAACTGTTACATTTCACCCCAAGCCCTGGTAAAACTGATCCGGGAGGTGGGGTAAACTGTTACATTTCACCCCAAGCCCTGGTAAAACTGATCCGGGAGGTGGGGTAAACTGTTACATTTCACTCCAAGCCCTGGTACAACTGATCCGGGAGGTGGGGTAAATTGTTACATTTCACCCTAAGCCCTGGTACAACTGATCTGGGAGGTGGGGTAAACTGTTACATTTCACCCCAAGCCCTGGTAAAACTGATCCGGGAGGTGGGGTAAACTGTTACATTTCACCCCAAGCCCTGGTACAACTGACCCGGGAGGTGGGGTAAACTGTTACATTTCACTCCAAGCCCTGGTACAACTGATCCGGGAGGTGGGGTAAACTGTTACATTTCACCCTAAGCCCTGGTACAACTGACCCGGGAGGTGGGGTAAACTGTTACATTTCACCCCAAGCCCTGGTACAACTGACCCGGGAGGTGGGGTAAACTGTTACATTTCACCCTAAGCCCTGGTACAACTGACCCGGGAGGTGGGGTAAACTGTTACATTTCACCCCAAGCCCTGGTACAACTGACCCGGGAGGTGGGGTAAACTGTTACATTTCACCCTAAGCCCTGGTACAACTGATCCGGGAGGTGGGGTAAACTGTTACATTTCACCCCAAGCCCTGGTACAACTGACCCGGGAGGTGGGGTAAACTGTTACATTTCACCCTAAGCCCTGGTACAACTGACCCGGGAGGTGGGGTAAACTGTTACATTTCACTCCAAGCCCTGGTACAACTGACCCGGGAGGTGAGGTAAACTGTTACATTTCACCCTAAGCCCTGGTACAACTGATCCGGGAGGTGAGGGAAATTGTAACATTTCAATCCTTGTATTTGAGACAGTCAGTCACACCTTGTCTGTTTGATTTAGAGAGATAATACACTCCTAGAGTATCCTTTAGGGGTTCTTCAAATTGAAACTGTGGGGAACCCCTATAAGTTCTTTGAAGAAACTAGTTCTTTTAACTAACCCCCCTCCCCTATTATTATTAATAATAAGCATAACAATAACCCAATAATTTAGTTCTGTGTTTATTATGATTTTAGTGGCACAACAGAATAATTGTTTTTTAAATATGAGGTAAACTCCCAGCAGAACCCCAAGTCCAATGGGTATATCCTCTGGCGTGTTGATGCGGGGATGTTCTCCGTATCCATAGCCAGAATGATTTTGTAGTGCATGGTGATCTAACAGGTTGTAGGGAACACATTCTCTTTTGTAATTATACAGATGTTTAACAAAACAGCATTCATACCTTGGTTTTCGTGGTGAATGTGAATGAAAAAAACTGTTTTGATAATGGTTTTAATACACATACCTTGTCCATAATGTAGAGGCCTATGGGATTTTCATTGAAGAGGTAAGGGAGGAGGATGGTAAATGTGATCTGCATAACATACCAATAGACATACCTCTGTATGCCTCCTTGTCTGTATACCTGCAGCCACAGACACAAAAGTGAGCAGTTCAGTCATCTGCACCCAATACATCTAGCCTTCAACATATTCTCATAGTCTACATATTCTTACCTCTTTGTTGATTGATATCCATTGAATTGTGTCCTTTTTCTGTTTTAGAAAGACGGGCACAAGTATGAAAAGATAGATGGTATCATCATGAAACAATATCAATTTAGATCATATAGGGACAAACCTTAACTGAAATGGAACGACCTCCTCAATTTAGGGTAAGTGCCTAGACCTGCTGTTCTTTCAAATCCAAATGTTTCAGTTGGGCAGTTAGGCTCCTGCAAGATCCCCCACCAACTAAGGAGCCTTCTCGATGAACCTTACCTCCAATGGGGTTCTTGGAAGAACATTTTGGGGCCATGTTCAGAGCCACGAACCCAAAGGTTCTCCAAAGAAGAAGAACTCTTGTTGAACCCCTCATTTTGAGAGTGTACTTATACCAATTTGTAGCAGACAGATGGAAGTTGTTCCTATCACATTTTGAATGTAGTAACAATCTCTGAGAAATTGACAAACAATTTGTATTTAACTAGGCAAGTCGGTTAAGAAACAAATTCTTATTTAAAATGACGGCCTAGGGTTAACTGCCTTGTTCAGGGGCAGAACAACAGAAATGTACCTTGTCAGCTCGAGGATTCGATCTAGCAACCTTTCGATTAGTAGCCCAACGCTCTAACCACCAGGCTACCTGCCGCCTCACAATTCAGTGGTGTAAAGCACTTAAGTAAAAAATACTTGAAAGTACTACTTACTGTAAGTCGTTTTTTGGGGTATCTGTACATTACTATTTATATTTTTTTACATTTACATTCCTAAAGAAAAGGATGTACTTTTTACTCCATATATTTTCCCCGACTCCCAAAAGTACACATTACATGTTGAATGCTTAGCAGGACAGGGAAATGGTCCAATTCATGCACTTATGAAGAGAACACGTGGTCATCCCTACTACCATCTTTCAGACTCACTAAACGCAAATGCATCGCTTGTAAATGATGTGTTGGAGTGTACCCCTGGCTATCTGTAAAAAATGTCATCAAGAAAATAGTGCCGTCTGCTTTGCTTAATATAAGGAATTTGAAATGATTTATACTTTTGATACTTAAGTATATTTTAGCAGTTACATTTACTTTTGATACTTAAGTATATTTACAATTGCACTTTAACTTCGTAGTCATTGTTTGATTTCAAATCCAAACTTTGAGCATTGAGCCAAAAGAAGAAGAATTACTGAGGGCACTGTAAATCATATCGTAGGCCTAATAGTACTGTAGAGCTCTTTATACTTGCACACAATATAGCTGGGTCGCCTCGTCCTGCCCCTAGGGTTCCACCGCCCTACATCGCCCCAACCCAACTCATTCAGCTTTAGGATCTTAGTGAAACATTCATTATTGGTTTCAGGTGTGTTAGGCCAAGGCCAGAGTGACAACCAACAGTACAACAGACCCCCAGGGCCAGGACTGAGCAGCCCAGCAGCTAGGGATTGCCTAAATAGGTATCTCCCTTGACGTGGGCCTGTTTTCAGTACAGACTCCTTTGTCGTACAGTATTCCATATAAGGCATCCAGACCTTATGAAAGTTGCACAATATACCCTTAATCTGGTAATAAAGCAAATCTAGTGATAACTTGACATTTCTGCCATCCATTGTGACATTGTGGGAGGATAACCAACCTTCAAATGAATAGCAATGCATTTCTTAGCTGCTATAAATGCTACAGTTTCTTCTGATAACAGTCTCCATGACTGGGCATTCTAACATATCTGTATCCATTCATTACCATCAATAGTGTCTCGAAGGTCTTTCTCACATTTTTGTTTTATATGTTTTGTGTCATCGGGAAAAGCCTATCAACCCTTGATACAGTTTGGAGATCAACTTGTGTCATGTCCTCCCCGTCCCCAGTGAAAGTTGCGCCCCTGTGTCTGAAAGGGGTATAAAATTAGATTTTTTTATGGATTTCAACTTTGCTGTATCATCATTTAACCCCTGGTATAAAATCACCACAACTTCAGTATTTCAGAATCAGTAGCCTACAACAAGTAAAACATAAATTAATAACATTTTCTGACGACATATTTAGGCTACTTACCTCCATGTAGCCTACTTGAGAAACACTATCTGACAACAAATGAAGCTGTATTATCATGTTACTGCAAATCATAGGCTATGGTTCAACAACAGTGGCAAACACCGATTGAATTATTCTGTTCACCATTATTACATAAAAAACATATTTTGTGACATCATTGTGATGCAGACAGTTTCCATCAGACACCAAACCACCTAGACCTACTTCAGTTTCCCTCTGTAATTAACTCATTTCTGTAATTCAGGGCTCATCTGTAAAAGAGACCTTGGTCTCAGTATGACTCCCTGATAAAATAAAGGTTTAAAAGAAGTGTCAGACTGCTGTAGGCTACTCATACTACTACAACCTCTACCGCTACAGTATTGCAGTAAAGAAAGTGTTAAACTCACTCTGCATTAGAGGGCTATGGGACTGTAGCGCAAATATTTGTTTACAGTGTCCGTAAACAAATATGTATAATGGAAAGAAGGAGGGCAAGTGAGTCGATGTGCAATCCAAAAAGGTGATCATCATTGAAAGGGAAAAGGTGCAACATGCACACAGTCTACCATGGTGAGCGAGCATTGCTCATTTTCATTTTCAATTAACATTGAATCCCCAGTTATTTGTCTCTGCCTGCAAATCATCCTCCTAAAAGTTAGGCTTAGGCTATATCTTATAGGCTACAAAACCTAGCTCGAGAAAAAGTGCAAGTGTCCTCTGTTATTGCTGCCAATTCAAGTTCAGGAGCCATACGTGAGAGATCAGGGGCGCTGTAATTAAGTAGATAATGTGGGCTACAGCTGAGGAAGCCATGCCAAACTAGTAAAAAAAAAAATCTTTATTACAACATACACATATACACATACATACGTTTTTTTGCTCTATTAACCATTCCTTAATAATATGCCACCTTGATATAGGTCTACTATAAGACCTTGGCAACAAAAAGAAAACAGTCAGTGGCAGAATAAATTCAAGTGCACATACATTTGTTTAAGGCCAAAACCAGAGACCAACATCTGTTTCATGAAGTCCACAAAGCAAATAATACATGTAACAAACAATAATATGACCTGCAGCATGGTCAAGCAAGTTAATGTTTTCTAGAGTTTACTTAACTGGCTACTGATTTAGAACCAGGAGCACTGCCTCTGTTATTCCAGCACCGTTTCAACTTAAACATTTAAACATCAAATCAACATGTTCAGTTTAACCTGTTTGGGATAGGGGGCAGTATTTTCACGGCCGGATAAAAAACGTACCCGGTTTAATCTGGTTACTACTCCTGCCCAGAAACTAGAATATGCATATAATTAGTAGATTTGGATAGAATATACTCAAAAGTTTCTAAAACGGTTTGAATGGTGTCTGTGAGTATAACAGAACTCATATGGCAGGACAAAACCTGAGAAGATTCTATACAGGAAGTGCCCTGTCTGACAATTTGTTCTCCTTCTAGGGCATCTCTATCAAAAATACAGCATCTCTGCTGTAACGTGACATTTTCTAAGGCTTCCATTGGCTCTAGGAAGGCGCCAGAAAGTGGAATGAGAGCTCTCCAGTCTCTTGTCGAAAAACCGCAGGGGTTTTTGTGAGTGGTCCTTCTGAGAACAATGACACTGAGGCGCGCATGCACGAGACGACTCCATTTTTTTTCTTTCAGTGTTTGAATGAACACAACGTCGCCCGGTTGGAATATTATTGCTATTTTACGAGAAAAATAGCATAAAAATGTATTTTAAACAGCGTTTGACATGCTTCGAAGTACGGTAATGGAATATTTTGAAATTTTTTGTCACGAAATGCGCCGGCGCGTCACCCTTCGGATAGTGACTTAAACGCACGAACAAAACGGAGCTATTTGGATATAACTATGGATTATTTCGAACCAAAACAACATTTGTTGTTGAAGTAGAAGTCCTGGGAGTGCATTCTGATGAAGAACAGCAAAGGTAATCCAATTTTTCTTATAGTAAATCTGAGTTTGGTGAGGGCCAAACTTGGTGGGTGTCAAATTAGCTAGCCGTGATGGCCGGGCTATCTACTCAGAATATTGCAAAATGTGCTTTCACCGAAAAGCTATTTTAAAATCTGACACCACAATTGCATAAAGGAGTTCTGTATCTATAATTCTTAAAATGATTGTTATGTTTTTTGTGAATGTTTATCATGAGTAATTTAGTAAATTCACCGGAGGTTTGCGGTGGGTATGCTAGTTCTGAACATCACATGCTAATGTAAAAAGCTGTTTTTTGATATAAATATGAACTTGATTGAACAAAACATGCATGTATTGTATAACATAATGTCCTAGGAGTGTCATCTGATGAAGATCATCAAAGGTTAGTGCTGCATTTAGCTGTGGTTTTGGTTTTTGTGACATATATGCTTGCTTGGAAAATGGCTGTGTGATTATTTTTGGGAGGGTACTCTCCTGACATAATCTAATGTTTTGCTTTCGTTGTAAAGCCTTTTTGAAATCCGGACAATGTGGTTAGATAAAGGAGAGTCTTGTCTTTAAAATGGTGTAAAATAGTCATATGTTCGAAAAATTGCTAGCGGAACGTCTGTCCCTAACAGGTTTTAATACACGGAAAACAAACTTAAAGATACCAAAAAACAATTTAGTCAAGTCATTGTTGCTAAATATAATGTGGCTGTCCATGGTACAGGTTTCTATGTGTGTGTGTGTGTGTACAATACAAAAAAAGGTTTCTGTTACCCTACTTGTACTAGTTGAATGTCAATGCCATCCTCCTCTCATGTTGGCAAAACCTCTATGGCTCTGTCATACACTACACTTTTTGTTGTCATAGGCTACCTAGCTAAAATGCTTGCTAGCTTAACTTCCTCGCATGTGCAACAATCAACCAGCTAAGTAGCTAGCTAGTTAACATCTAGGCCACATATTGAACTTCAAGCCTCTCAGGACAGTGGCATAATATGTTAATTTATGGTTAGATCAGAATTGCCATCATAAAAATTGGCACGTACAGAGAATTAAGTCAAAACCACAAGTCTAAATCCCCATCCATGTCTTAGGAAAGGGTTGATTTAGCAAGTTAGCTACGGCAGGATATCAACACAAGCAGACCAGAAACAGACATGTTTTTCTGACAACGTTTTGCTTAGGATGTGATTTGATTGGTGTGAAGCCAAATCCAAACTGGCCTCCCTTGGTGGGAGTTTTGCTGCACCAGGACAACCCACAGTTGAGCTCAGCTCAATGCAATTGGCTGTCCTTTATTTTTTTTAAATGATCAAGGTAGGCCAAATGCTTGCTGGCATCAATCAATCAAATGCTACCAGCTATACTATTTTGTTCCAGACAGCATCGTGGGCTACACATACTGAGAAAGGGGCTCTGCATCTCTCGCTCATGTGATTTCTCCAGTGAGATTCAGCCACTTCCGAATTGATGGGAAATTATGAAAACAGAGATGAGAGAAATTTTGTAATTTTTATTGGTCAAATATTTTGGGAAGCATGGCATAGGATCTCACACAAGTGTGTTAAAATCAATTTAATCTGTTTTATTTTGAAAGTCTTCAGTAAGTAATACTAATTATCTAAATAAAATATGGGGGGGAGGGGGGGTTGACCCCAACACACTCATCCAACATATTACTACTTTACTGAAATGATCTACATTTTCCTTAAGGCTTTTCTACTTGTATATTTAAAAAAAACTTTTTTATAGATCTAACGTCATTGGAATATATATCTACAACTTTTTCAAAAAATGAGATCAATTTACCACAAAATCGTTTTGATGAAATATCCCCAAATGTTGTGATAGGGAATTTTTTGTTGAGCAAGATCAGTGGCAGCCAGTGAATGTGTTTGGAAAATAATTGTGTGACATCTTGTGGCCTTTATGTCAGTTACACTCATATTTGTCTTTCCAACTTTGCTCTTTTCAAACTACGACTGTAATACCGCCTAGTATAGCCTAATATAATGGTTCATGTGAGAAGCTCTGCTAATTTAACCTGTTTCTTAGGTTATTTCTGCACATTTTGATATTGCCTATAGGGACCATGGCTGGCAAGTGATCTGCGTTACATGACTCAAATCACATTGCGGGACTGCGGTTGTGTTCGGGACCAGTTCTTGCGGTAGCGGGTGGGAGTCAGACAGAGAGCCAGTTGGTGCGGTATGAAAAGCTGCGGGTGCGGACGGGAGCGGGGTGAATTAATCCGTCCCGCGCAGACCTCTACTCTGCACTGTACCCACTCAGTGTACTTCTACTACTAGCCTGTGAATGTTCATGTACTGCAGAAGCGTTTCTGTTTAAACTGTCTCACCACAGCTGTTCCCCAATTTCAGACTACCACACTGGTAGCTACAGTATCCCACTCCTACTACTTCACTCTCAATTTACCAGTACAACTTAATATGTAGCTGCATGACAAACAAAGCTGGCAAAAAAATACATCCAAATGTTATCTGATTTTACCATTACATACAACTAGCTACACCATGAAGAGTTACATCCATGAATGGACTACATGGAATGTGAATTAATTAGGAAAAGTGGCTAGCACTGACATCCATTAATCGGCCTTTATTTTCAGTGTGAGCGGTCTTCTGATTCTGGTCATAGAATACATGCATACACAATGTCTTGTATTACTTCACCATTGTAATTCAAGGAATTGCTGTGGGAGACAAAAGAAGTATGATTTGAATTCCATGGCTGGATCAAGCTACAGTTCTACATGTTGTATTGTTGAGTCAAATTTAATTCAAATGTAGAATTTTAGGGCTAATCAGAAAATCAACAGCAGCCCCATAAACAAATTGCTTTACTTTACTACTATGCAGCCCATTGGCCTTAAGGAGGGAATATGGGTCATTTGGGACACAGCCTAAATGTGTGTACTGCCTTTTTATGATAAAAAAAGGTCAAATAAATCAGTAAATGTGACACGTGTGGGTTGTGTCTACCTGTTAGGTGTTCATGTCGGAGCCGAGGAAGCCCAGTCAGAAGCTGAAGGTCTGGTTCGGAGAGTACTGGAATGTGTCTGACTTCCTGGCCATCATCCTCTTCCTGGTGGGGCTGGTACTGCGCTGGCACAGCGGGTCCTACCAGACGGCAGGGCGGATCACCTACTGCCTGGACATCATCTTCTGGTATGTCCGGATTCTGGACCTGCTAGCGGTCAACCAGCACGCTGGACACTACCTCACCATGATCACCAAGATGGTGAGTACAGCCTTTCCTTCCTTGGGCTAACATCTAGGATATTTACAAAACTACACTACTCAAAAAAATAAAGGGAACACTTAAACAACACAATGTAACTCCAAGTCAATCACACTTCTGTGAAATCAAACTGTCCACTTAGGAAGCAACACTGATTGACAATACATTTCACATGCTGTTGTGCAAATGGAATAGACAACAGGTAGAAATTATAGGCAATTAGCAAGACACCCCCAATAAAGGAGTGGTTCTGCAGGTGGTGACCACAGACCACTTCTCAGTTCCTATGCTTCCTGGCTGATGTTTTGGTCACTTTTGAATGCTGGCGGTGCTTTCACTCTAGTGGTAGCATGAGACGGAGTCTACAACCCACACAAGTGGCTCAGGTAGTGCAGCTCATCCAGGATGGCACATCAATGCGAGCTGTGGCAAGAAAGTTTGCTGTGTCTGTCAGCGTAGTGTCCAGAGCATGGACGCTACCAGGAGACAGGCCAGTACATCAGGAGACGTGGAGGAGGCCGTAGGAGGGCAACAAACGAGCAGCAGGACCGTTACCTCCGCCTTTGTGCAAGGAGGAGCACTGCTAGAGCCCTGCAAGATGATCTCCAGCAGGCCACAAATGTGCATGTGTCTGCTCAAACGGTCAGAAACAGACTCCATGAGGGTGGTATGAGGGCCCGACGTCCACAGGTGGGGGTTGTGCTTACAGCCCAACACCGTGCAGGACGTTTGGCATTTGCCAGAGAACACCAAGATTGGCAAATTCGCCAGTGGCGCCCTGTGCTCTTCACAGATGAAAGCAGGTTCACACTGAGCACATGAGACACGCCGTGGAGAACGTTCTGCTGCCTGCAACATCCTCCAGCATGACCGGTTTGGCGGTGGGTCAGTCATGGTGTGGGGTGGCATTTCTTTGGGGGGCCGCACAGCCCTCCATGTGCTCGCCAGAGGTAGCCTGACTGCCATTAGGTATCGAGATGAGATCCTCAGACCCCTTGTGAGACCATATGCTGGTGCGGTTGGCCCTGGGTTCCTCCTAATGCAAGACAATGCTAGACCTCATGTGGCTGGAGTGTGTCAGCAGTTCCTGCAAGAGGAAGGCATTGATGCTATGGACCAATTGAGCACATCTGGGACATCATGTCTCGCTACATCCACCAACGCCACGTTGCACCACAGACTGTCCAGGAGTTGGCAGATGCTTTAGTCCAGGTCTGGGAGGAGATCCCTCAGGAGACCATCCGCCACCTCATCAGGAGCATGCCCAGGCGTTGTAGGGAGGTCATACAGGCACGTGGAGGCCACACACACTACTGAGCCTCATTTTGACTTGTTTTAAGGACATTACATCCAAGTTGGATCAGCCTGTAGTGTGGTTTTCCACTTTAATTTTGAGTGTGACTCCAAATCCAGACTTCCATGGGTTGATAAATTGGATTTCCATTGATTATTTTTGTGTGATTTTGTTGTCAGCACATTAAACTATGTAAAGAAAAAAGTATTTATTAAGATTATTTCATTCATTCAGATCTAGGATGTGTTATTTTTTTGAGCAGTGTATATTCCCTATATAGTGCACTACTTTTGTAAGCCATTTCAGGCACACCCTACTGGGTTAGTGTAATAGAGATCCTGAGTGACGCAGCGGTCTAAGGCACTGCATCGCAGTGCTAGAGGCGTCACTACAGACCAGTGTTCAATCCCGGGCTGTATCACCATAGGCGGCGCACAATTGGCCCAGCGTCGTCCGGGTTAGGAGTGGGTTTTGGCCGGGGTAGGCCGTCATTGTAAATAAGAATTTGTTCTTAACTGACTTGCCTAGTTAAATAAAGGTTAAATAAAATACATAGCTCCACCTAATCACAGCCCAGTGTTTTTAAAATCTTGGCCTATAGCCCTCAAACTCAACTCTGGAACTCAAAGCCAGTTCCACTGCATTTTTCCATTGTTCCCCTCTAATCAGGGACTGATTTATACCTGGGACACCAGGTGTGTGCAATTAATTATCAGGTAGAACAGAAAACCAGCAGGCTCCGGACCTCGTAGGGTAAGAGCTCAATACCCCTGGTATGTAGGAACCAAAAGGGATACACATTTAAATTCTAGTCTAGCAATAAAATACCTGATAACGCAAATCAAGGGCTTGTTGATGAGAATCAGGGATTTTATTTTGTTGCTTGGACAACTAAAATGTGCACCCTTGTTTGCCCCCCTAGCACCAGGATGAAAAACACTGACTTATGCCACGTAGGGATGTGACGGTCATGGAATTTTGGATAACATTTATTGGTCAGCCAAATGACCGTGGTCACCATTATAGAATTAGTAGAACCGGCGTCCCCATTCAAAGAAATTATATGCATAATGGGTGTACTGGTGGCCATTGTGAGTGTACATATAGGATCAAAGCAGGAACTAAAAGCAGGAAGTGTACCCTTCAATATGTCCTATGATTTGTGATGTGATTACCATGGAAATTACCAGCCAGCCATTGCGAGGGTATCCATGAGTTTACTAGCCAAATTTCCAGGCTTAGATGTTCCAAGCCCGTTCTATTCATTATATTTCTAGGTGTGTTGCTGCTGCAGGGAGCAGGGCGTTGCCTAGGCACCCGAAGGCTTGTTTCAGCAAGGCGCAACAAAGTTTTATTATGTTCTAAAGAGTCCATGTTACCGCAGAAACGGGCTCAACCGCACAAATGCCTGGCCATCTCTTCTTCAGTCAGCTGTTCGTTCCACAAAAAAGAAAACAGTTATGACGGTTGTTTTATTTTCATGATGGTCTTCATACATAACCGTTGGTTACACAGTTATACGGTAATTGTGCCAGCCCTAATGCCACAGCATAGGGAAGTATTCAGTCCCCTTTACTTGATGGAGGCCCCTGTGTTCTTGGGGACCTTCAACGCTGCAGACATTTTTTAGTAACCTTTCCCAGATCTGTGCCTCGACACAATCCTGTCTCGGAACTGTACGGACAATTCCTTCGACCTCATGGCTTGGTTTTTGCTCTGACATGCGCTGTCAACTGTGGGACCTTATATAAACAGGTGTGGGCATTTCCAAATCATGTCCAATCAATTGAATTTACCACAGGTGTAAAAACAAGGATGATCAATGGAAACCGGATGCACCTGATCTCAAGTTCGAGTCTCATAGCGAAGGTCTGAATACTTATGTAAATAAGGTATTTCAGTTTTAAATATTTTATACATTTGCAAACATTTCTAAAGAACTGTTTTCACTTTGTCATTATGGGGTATTGTGTGTAGATTGATGAGGATTTATTTTTATTTGATCAATTTTAGAATAAGTCTGTAACAGAACAAAATGTGGAAAAAGTCAAGGGGTCTGAATACTTTCCGGAAGCACTGTAGTTCTAAAAAGGGCTTAAAATTGAACATTTTATCATGATAAAAAAACAAAAAAGAATGTGTGATACAAATGTAAAAAGTACGTCAAACATCCTATCTTTCAATGAAGTTTCCATGTGAGAATTGCCAGAACACTCTGAGATACCGCTTGCGTGGAATCGCCCATTTTAAAATATTTTCCTCTATGTTCTCGACCCATCTGCTCAGACCAGTAACATGTTTTACATTGTGGTCATGATGGCCATCGTGCTGCTGAGTTTCGGGGTGTCCAGGAAGGCCATCTTGTCTCCAGACGAAGCTCCGTCATGGAGCCTGCTCAGAGATGTGGTCAACCAGCCGTACTGGATGATGTTTGGAGAAGGGTACCCTGATGAAATAGACGGTGAGTAACTACTAACCAGTGACCAGTTACAGTAGTGGTTCCGTTTGGTTGGAGTTGCTTACAACACCAGAGTTGTGGGGGTGACTCTTGCATGGGCCACAGTCAATGGGAATATGGCGCCATTTGAGACCCCCTGTCCCTTTTGTGTTTATGGCAGCCTGTGCAGAAGGCAAGCCGTGTGCCCCCGGGGCTTTCCTCCACCCTTTCCTCCAGGCCGTCTACCTCTTCTTCCAGTACCTCATCATGGTCAACGTCCTCCTTGCCATTCTCAAGTAGGGACTCTAAACCCTCCATCAAAAATAAAAATTGTCTTTTGAATCTATCTTTCTCTGCCTGATTGTGTCTTTATGTTTATGCTTTATGTACAAATTTGGTGTTGCAGCATCTCTCAGTGCTTTACGGTTTGTTATGGATATTTTTTTGACAGCAATGTCTACTTTAAAATGAAGTTCGCGTCCAAAAAACTGTGGATGTACAACCGTTACCGTTACATCATGACCTATCAGGAGAAGCTGTGGCTGCCCCCGCCCCTCATCAGCCTGATTCACATGACCCTGTGTGTGACCGCCATTTACCGGAAACACAGGGGCTTGTCTGAGAAGGAGAGGGACTCCTGTCGGCTTAGTGAGTGTGTGTGTGTGTGTGTGTGTGTGTGTGTGTGTGTGTGTGTGTGTGTGTGTGTGTGTGTGTGTGTGTGTGTGTGTGTGTGTTTTTGGATGAGTACAACTGATTTAGCCTTAGTCTACTACGCTGTTGTTCTATGACAGTATTGAAAATGCTACAGTACTTCTAAGTGAGTGTATGTGTGTTTGAAATATGGACTTGTTTGTAATCTTTCTCTCCCTCTGTCAGAGCTTTACCTGGGCCGAGAGGAGCTGAAGAGGCTTCATGAGTTTGAGGATAGGTGTGTGATAGCTTATTTCCACAAGAAAAAACAAGATGTTCTCTGCAGCCAGATCCACAGGATCCGAGCCACTGCAGAAAGGTGAGTCTGAGATTTTGAAAGAGTCCAACTACCTCTCAATAACCATAGAGATACCCTTTTTGTGACTCCCCTGAATGTCTCTGTGTCCTTGACCTGACAGGGCTGAGGAGATGGGTTTAGTTATTGGTGAGGTGTCTGAAAGGGTCCATTTCATCCAGGACAGGCTGCAGGTGCTGGACAGCCAGCTGGGCCAGCTGCAGGTCCTGTCCGCCCTGGCCGTGGACACCCTCACCCTACTGTCGGCCTCTGACAGCCTGCAGCAGAAGGAAGCCCACCTGGGACACTGCCGGCCAATTGCCCACTCCCATCACCACTCACCCAACAGCTGTACCCTTCCCCACATAGACATCACGCCGTGCCACACACCCAAGGCCTACAGCAGCACCCCACCCTCCCTGCTGTGGGGCCACACCTCCCGCAGCCACCGTCTGCCACTGGAGTGGCACCCAGGAACATGGGGGGATGGTGGCCATGAGGGGTGGGGGGCTGGCGAGACAAAAGAGGAAGAGGAGGTACAGAGTATCATAGTGCGTCACGGTGGCGAGGTATGGCCGGTTGGTTATGGCTTTGCCCCGCATGACTCTCTCCCTCACCTGGGCGGTGCAGGGCTCAGGGACAGGACCCCCTGTGAGTCGTTCGGGCCATCCCACTGTGATTCTCTGGAACCCCCCCACTGCAAACCCTGGGCCTACTGCGACCCTGAGATGTCCATGGAGGAGGACGAAGAGGGGGAGGTTGAGCAGCCCTTTGATGTGGATGTGTTGAGGGCCTCTAGCCATGACTTTCTGTTGTTGGACCCCCAGGACGAGAGAGGCTGTGGGGCCATGGGTTTGGTGAACCCTTCCTTCTGTAAGGATGACGACCCAGGGGCAGCTAGCTCCAGACTGGGCCAGTGGGGCAGGAAGTGTCCTCGTCGGTGGACATGTCTGTCCAGGGACCAGCCGCACAGACACAGCCGCTCTCCTTCCTCTAGCATGGAGAACATGGCTCTATCTAATCCCTCCCTAAGGCCACTACAAGCCTCTTTCCCCGCCCTCAACTGCCTATCAGGGGAGCGGAGCTTCACAGCTGACATTGGCTGCAGTAAAAGCAGAGGTACTGTACCACCCTCTTATGCTTGGTGAGCATTAGTAACAACATGCAAAGAAGGCTCAGTAACCCAATATTTGATTTTGCCATCACATTTGTATTATGTACCACATTTCAAATCAAATCAAATGTTATTTAAAGTGACTAGGCAACAGGATAGATAATAAACAGTAACAGCAGCGTGCAGTATTTGATGAGGCAAAATAGTTTGTGCAAAAAGGGTCAATGTAGCTATTGGTTAACTATTTAACTAACTATTTAGCTGTAGGCCATCATTGTAAATAAGAATGTGTTATTAACTGACTTGCCTAGTTAAATAAAGGTTAAATAAAACAATTCTAAAATTAAAAGCAGTTTTATAACTTAGGTATAGGAGCTGTTCAGTGGTACCGCTTACCGTGTGGTAGCAGAGAGAAAAGTCTATGACTTGGGTGGCTGGAGCCTTTGACAATTTTTAGGGCCTTAGGGCCTTCCTCTGACACCGCCTGGTATAGAGGTCCTGGATGGCCCCAGTGATGTCCTGGGCCGTCCGCACTACCCTCTGTAGCGCCTTGCAGTCGGATGCCAAGCAGTTGCCATACGAAGCGGTGATATAGCCAGTCAAGATGTTCTCAACGGTGCAGATGTGAATGCTATGGGACGATAGTTATTTAGACAGGTTACCTTGACGTTACCTTGGCCACATACCCATGTACGAGTGCAATACCCATAAGGTAAAAGATTCCATGACACTAATCCATTTCTCAATGTATCTCTAGTGATTCTACCTGTCCTGGTTTGTTTTGCAGAGTGGTCCAAGTCGTCTGACCTGGCGATGACCTCAGGGAGCAGAGAGAGGTGTCAGGCCAGGAAGACAGTCAAGATTTTGGAGGGGAGTTCTTCAGATGCTGTAAGACAGACAGACAGACAGACAGACAGACAGACAGACAGACGTCTGAACACTGAATCTGTTCAATCATATACTCAAACTGCATCAGCCATTTACTACTAGGTCCTGCACAGTGCCAGTCTAACGGAGCCATAGCTATTTATATCAGTACATGTAAAGCTGTGTATAGCCCATGTATATCGATTGATTTGAGATGAGCCTTCATTGACCTCTTTGCTCTCAGGTGAAACAGGTGGGCTCTTACCTCTCTGACGTGTGCAGGAAGAGGAGGCGCAGGGGAGGAGAGCCTGTGTGCTGGTCTACATCTGCTAGCCTCAACAAGTTCAGTATGTGTCAATGTGCAGTTCCCATAGAGACAGAAACAGGGCACACCTCCTTTCTTTGCCATAGATCACTTCTGTGACAGCATGCTAAAGCTGCTCTCCATCTCTATGACAGTGCTCTACCCAAAATGTCTGAATGTACCCTAACCTAAAGCTATGGCTATATCCTACACCCTTATAAAAAAGGGTTACAAAAGGATTCTTCGGCTGTCTCCATAGGAGAACCCTTTTTGGTTGCAGGTAGAAGGCTTTTCTGTTTCCATGTAGAACCCTCTGTGTAAAGAACCCTTTTAGGTTCTAGATAGCACCTTTTTTCTGAGAGTGTTGATGAACTGCACCTAATTGACTTCATATCAGCTTTTGACGATTCACCATTGTCGTTTCACCAAACACCCTCTCATGTCAATATTGTTACAGATTTTGAACCCCTGGATTCTTTGCAGAAAGAACATTTTTCACGTCAGGTAAAATGTTATATTGTGTATAAGCAGTTATATTTCCTGTATTATAAACATGTTAAAGGTCCTATGCAGTCGTTTTTATCTCAATATCAACTAATTTCTGGGTAACAATTAAGTACCTTAACTGTGATTGTTTTCAGTTAAAATGGTAAAAAATAAAATAAAAATTGCTTCTTAGCAAAGGGCAATTTCTCAAGGAAGATTTTTTCTAGGACAGAAAATTTGCTGTTATTGGCAGAGCAGTTTGGAATTCTTTCGTATTTGTCTATTAACTAATTTACTGTGTAGTGATGTCATCTTGGAAGGCCAAAACTCCATCCTACCTAAACAGGCTGAAATGTCAGTCTTTTCAAACAGCTCTTACACTAAAAGGTCATTATCATCATTTTCACAATTTCATAGTATTATTCCAACCTCGTAGTGTGAAAATATATACAAAAAACAGGGAAATCACGTTTTTGACTGCACTGGTAAGGCAGTAATAAAAACGTGGAGATGTATACTGTATAGCGATATCTCTATATAGTTTGAAGACTGTTTAAACATTTTCAGCTAAGACTATGGCTGCGTTCCAAGCTGACTACATTGCAGTTGCCTGCTAGATCTCACGGCGTCTGGATAGTTGTTTAATTATCAGCTAACCATATCATATGACATACAGTGCCTAGTGAACGTCTACTCACCCTTGCAATTTATAGTGTTTTGCCTTAAATTTCTATTTTACCCACCACTGATCTACAGTTTACTCCACATTTAAGTGAAAGAAAAATGATGTCATCAGAAATGAATTTTAACAAAGACTTCTTGATTGCAAAGGTATTCACACCCCTTGCTGTGACACATCTAAATACATTCAGGAGCAAATATTTTCATAAAGAATCACAATTTCTTGATTGGGGTCCATCTGTTTGCAAAAGTAGTGGCTCTCTTAATTTGAGTGCAACTTCCTCTGCCTATCAAGTATCAAGGTAAGACCCAAGTGCAGACGGTGTGAAGTAACAATGTTTATTGTAACAACAAGCGCAGGAAAACGACAGGTCATGGCAGGTAGGGGTCGATAATCCAGAGTAGGAGCAAAGGTACAGGACGGCAGGCAGGCTCAGGGTCAGGCAGAGTGGTCAGGTGGGCGGGTACAGGGTCAGGGCAGGCAAGGGTCAAAAACCAGGAGGATGAGAAAAGAGAGGCTGGGAAAGACAGGAGCTGACAGGACACACACTGGTAAGCTTGACAAACAAGACGAACTGGCCCAGACTGACAGAAAACACAGGTATAAATACCCAGGGGATAAGTGGGGGAAGATGGGTGACACCTGGAGGGGGGTGGAGACGAGCACAAGGACAGGTGAAACAGATCAGGGCGTGACACTGCCTCTATAACGTCAGAGGATCAATCATTTCCAACCAAACTGACTGAGCTTGAGCAATTTTGACAAGAACAATGGATATTATGTTGGCCTAAAAGTTGTACAAAATTGGTGGAATATTATTCAAAATGATTCACAGCTGCAATTGCTGCCAACGGTGCTTCCAGCAAGTATTAACTCTGGGGTGTGAAGACCTTTGCAATCAAGATATCAGTTAGTTATTATTGTTAGTCATTTTTGAAATGTTTTATACATTTTTTTTCACTTTGAAAATGTGGAGTAAGTTGTGTAGATCGGAAGGGAAAAAAATCTAATTGAATTCGTTTTTAAATAAAAATGTAAGGCAGCAGTATGTGCAAACTGTGCAAGGGGTGTGTAGACTTTCACTAGGCACTGTAGCAATCTGATGCCCGACTGTGCAGTCGATGACATAGCAATCAACTATTGGTTGATGCAATGCAACAACTGTTATGGATGTTCTGCTCTTGTCCTGTAGGACTCCAGTCAGGCCGTGTCGACCAGCTGGGCCCGCTCTGTCAGCCGCAGGTCCTCGTAAGTCTGCATGGGGCGGGACGAGCTTATGAGATCACATGTACTGTACATGTACCCTTTTTACACTATCTCTGTTCGGCTTAGTAGTGTAAAAAGGCCAAATGGAGTCCAACCTGGGTTCAAAAATATTATTGAACTTTCAAATACTTTGAGCGTTTGATTGAGCCTACCTGGAGTGACAGATGGGCGGGGTTTACTGTTTTTGTACTATCCCATTGGTTCCATTGCGCCAGGCAAGATCAATCAACCACAGCTAGTGATTGGCTAGCAGTTAGCGAGCAGCTAGTATTTGAAAGAAAACACATTTGATCTCAGATCTGCATGGAGTAGTGGTGTAATTGTGGAGAAAGTAGTCATTGTGGAAGTACTGAAGTTGTGTATAGTAGGATAGTTTTATCAGTTCTGTATGTTCTTCTGCTTTAGAGTGCAGGGTGAGATCGCACCTGAAGGTAGGCAACCTGACTCATGTCTAGATAAATTGCTTGTATGTAAAAAAATTCTATATTAGTTTTCCCTCATTCTTTTTCTCGTCTTTCCCCTCTGCTAGAATATTCACCTTCCAAATCAAAGTCGTAATTGTTAACTGTAATTGTTCATTTTGTTCTGTTCTTTGTTGTTTATTCTGTTTGTCTGTTACATTTCAATCAACGGAAGACCTGGACCCACACTACTCAGGTACTCCCCAACAATCACATAAATCATATTTAAAAATATAGCTGCAAGCAGCAATGAACGGTGTTCACAGGTTGACAGATAGGACACAAGATCAGTTGGATAACAAAGTAAGCACTTTATCATGTATGAACTATCTTCCTTTATGTTCAAACAGTGAAAGCATTACCATGTTTATCTCTCAATACCACAAGGATGACACTAGCAGGACCAGATTACAGAACGGGCACGAAGGGCACGTGCCCTGTGGTCCCCGATCTCCGGGGGCCCCCAACCAAATGTATTTATTCATTTTTTTGGGTTGTGGGCCCCCTGGAGGTCGGGGCCCCCCCAGATAGCATATGATAGCAAAATGTGTTGAATTGCAGGAAATTAGTTTTACAACTGCAAAATTCCCTCTCAGCCTCATGGCAAAATGTGTAGAATAGCAGGAAATTAGCTTTAAAAATGCAAAATGTTAAAGGGTCATTTCACTGCTGCTCTGTTCCACTATATATGTCCATTAATATGTTATTAACATATAATGGGTCATAAAAATAGATAATTTCTTCACTACACGCAAATACCAGCGTTACTGCATCTCATTTCCTTGTTGTAAGCAAAACACAATATCTAGAGCAATTTCAGGACATGTACCGCCTCGTTGAAGGTGGATCCAGTTGATGTGGAGAAATAGCAAAATGTCTGTGTTTGTAACCAGCACTTTCGGCCAGAGGATTTCTAAACTGATGGGGTTGCCAGGTCGTCAACTGTTGAAAAGTGAAGCTATTCCAGCGATTTTCCCCATCAAAAAAGAAGGCATCCGATCAGCCAGCATCAGCGCAGCAGAAAAGAAGTCAAGCTGAGGTAACGTAGCTAACATTACCTAGCTAATTAGCTAGCGAACTACATTTGTTTATCTAAACCAAAATCTAGCTAGCTAGCTGGATTTAATAATATGCTGGCTAGATATTCCAAAGCAAATCAATATAATTAGCCAGCTGCTATCTGGCGACGTGATTTGTAGCTTTGCAAGCTAACGTTAGCTTCGTTAGGTTATGTTAGTTACAGCCTACCGGACCGGATCTAACCGTTTGCTAGCTAGCTAACTAACTTCTGGAGAGGCTAACATGACCACGTGTTCTATTTAGAGTCCGATCCCATCAACATCAAGCTCAGCACTATGGCTCCATGATGAGCAGATACAGTGCATTCAGAAAGTAGTCAGACCTCTTGACCTTTCCCACATTTTGTTACAGTATAGCCTTATTCTAAAATTGATTAAATTAATTGTTTTCCTAATCAATCTACACACAATACCCCATAATGACAAAGCAAAAACAGTTTTTTTGAAAACGTTGCAAATGTATTTAAACAAAAAACAGAAATACCTTATTTACATAAGTATTCAGACCCTTTGTTATGAGACTTGAAATTGAGCTCCGGTGCTTCCTGTTTCCATTGATCATACTTGAGATGTTTCTACAACTTGATTGCAGTCCACCTGTGGTAAATGCAGAGTTGGTCCTACAAAGCCAGAGCCCCCTGATGGGAGAGCATAATATACAAAGAAAATCTCAAAGCTGCTAATGAGAACCTTGACGACCTTGTACCTAGCCGGCGGGGATTCCGGTGGGGTACCCCCCCACCCAGGTAGTGGTAGTGCTGACAACACTGGCTGCAGTAACCTATGGGGAGGGGGTCACACTTGGACAATCAGAGAGAGGTTATATTATTGTGACCCTGGTGGCACAAAATAATCAATGGTCTGACTGCACAGAGGTGCTTGGGAAAATGGTCACAACGGGGGACCAATGTGTGTGTTTCAGGGGAAGGGGGTGTATCTGATCTCCATCACCTAGGACTTGACCTTGGTTAATCAAATCTCCCCATTTTTGCTAATTTTCTCAATCTTGCATGCTTTCTCAAACAGCTGTAACTGTATATGCATTCATAAATCAAGTCCTTTCTTGAGTTGAGCTCTGGGATGTAACAACTGTTGAGCATATGCGCTTATGGTTGATTGTGGAGGAAAGTGGTTGAGTATGTAAGTGTGTGTGTGTGTGTGTATCCCACATCTGTTGCTAGGGGGTAAGAATGTTAGGGACAATATCTGGCCAAAATCTAAACTGCACCTGGGCTGGAATAATACATTATGGCCTTTGTCTTGCATTTTAAAAGAAACATTTTCTTTTTTTCTTTGTATTATCATTTACCAGATCTAATGTGTTATATTCTCCTACATTCCTTTAACATGTCCACAAACTTCAAAGTGTTTCCTTTCAAATGGTACCAAGAATATGCATATCCTTGCTTCAGGGCCTGAGCTACATTCAGTTAGATTTGGGTATGTCATTTTAGGTGAAAATTGAAAAAAAGGGGCCAATCCTTAAGAGGTTTTAAGTCTGGGAAAACTCCAGGGCTGGATGGCATACCAGTTGAGGTATACCAAACTTTTTTTGATATACTCAGAAGACTGTTATTAGCATGTTTTAACCACTCTTATGTAAATGGTGGATTATCAGACACTCAACAAGAAGGTCTGAATTCATTATTACTGAAACAGGATACAAGTGATAAATATAAAGATCCAGTCCATTTAAAAAAATTGGAGGCCCCTTACAATGTGTGATGCAAAAATTCTAGCAAAATGTATAGTACATAACATCTGGTGCCGACAGAGATGGCCGCCTCGCTTCTCGTTCTCAGGAAACTATGCAGTATTTTTTTTTTTTATGTATTATTTCTTACATTGTTACCCCAGGAAATCTTAAGTTTTATTACATACAGCTGGGAGGAACTATTGGAAATAAGAGCAACGTCAACTCACCAACATTACGACCAGGAATATGACTTTCCCGAAGAGGATTCTCTGTTTGCTCCACCACCCAGGACAATGGATCAGATCCCAGCCGGCGACCCAAAACAATGGCGCCGCAGGAGGGGCAGAAGAAGCGGTCTTCTGGTCAGGCTCCGTAGACGGGCACATCAAGCACCGCTCCAAAGTTTACTACTCGCCAATGTCCAGTCTCTTGACAACAAGGTAGACGAAATCGGAGCAAGGGTTCCCTTCCAGAGAGACATCTGAGATTGTAACGTTCTTTGTTTCACGGAAACATGGCTCACTTGAGACACGCTATCGGAGTTGGTACAGCCACCTCGATTCTTCACGCATCGCGCCGACAGAAACAAACATCTCTCTGGTAAGAAGAAGGGCGGGGGGGTATGCCTTATGATTAACGAGACGTGGTGTGATCATAACAACATACAGGAACTCAAGTCCTTTTTCTCACCTGACCTAGAATTCCTTACAATCAAATGTCGACCGCATTATCTACCAAGAGAATTCTCTTCGATTATAATCACAGCCGTATATATCCTCCCCCCAAGCAGACACCTCGACGGCCCTGAATGAACTTCATTGGACTCTATGTAAACTGGAAACCACATATCCTGAGGCTGCATTCATTGTAGCTGGGGATTTTAACAAGGCTCATCTGAAAACAAGACTCCCTAAATTTTATCAGCATATCGAATGCGCTACCCGGGCGGAAAAAATCTTGGACCATTGTTACTCTAACTTCCGCGACGCATACAAATCCCTGCCCCGCCCTCCTTTCGGAAAATCTGACCACGACTCCATTTTGTTGCTCCCAGCCTATAGACAGAAACTAAAACAGTAAAAACGCCCGTGCTCAGGTCTGTTCAACGCTGGTCCGACCAATATGATTCCACGCTTGAAGATTGTTTCGATCACGTGGACTGGGATATGTTCCACATAGCGTCGCACAATAACATTGATGAATACGCTCATTCGGTGAGCGAGTTTATTAGCAAGTGCATCAGTGATGTTGTACCCACAGCAACTATTAAAACCTAACCCAACCAGAAACCGTGGATTGATGGCAGCATCCGTGCAAAACTGAAAGTGCGAACCACTGCTTTTAATCAGGGCAAGGCGACCGGAAACATGACCGAATACAAACAGTGTAGCTATTCCCTCCGCAAGGCAGTCAAACAAGCTAAGCGTCAGTATAGAGACAAAGTAGAGTCGCAATTCAACGGCTCAGACACGAGAGGTATGTGGCAGGGTCTACAGCCAATCATGGACTACAAAAAGAAAACCATCCCCGTCGTGGACCATGATGTCCTGGTCCCAGACAAACTGCTCGCTTTGAGGACAATACAGTGCCAACGACACGGCCGCTACCAAAACCTGCGGGCTCTCCTTCACCACAGCCAACGTGAGTAAAGCATTTAAACGTGTTAACCCTTGCAAGGCTGCCGGCCCAGACGGCATCCCTAGCCGCGTCCTCAGAGCAAGCGCAGACCAGCTGGCTGGTGTGTTTACGGACATATTCAATCAATCCTTATCCCAGTCTGCTGTTCCCACATGCTTCAAGAGGGCCACCATTGTTCCAGTTCCCAAGAAAGCTAAGGTAACTGAGCTAAATGACTACCACCCCGTATCTCTCACCTCCGTCATCATGTAGTGCTTTGAGAGACTAGTCAAGGATCATATCACCTCCACCCTACCTGACACCCTAGACCGACTCCAATTTCCTTCCCGCCCCAATAGGTCCACAGACGACGCAATCGCAATCACACTGCACACTGCCCTAACCCATCTGTACAAGAGGAATACCTATGTAAGAATGCTGTTCATCGACTACAGCTCAGCATTTAACACCATAGTACCCTCCAAACTAGTCATTAAGCTCGAGACCCTGGGTCTCGGCACCGCCCTGTGCAACTGGGTCCTGGACTTCCTGACGGGCCGCCCCCAGGTGGTGAGGGTAGGAAACAACATCTCCACCCTGCTGATCCTCAACACTGGGGCCCCACAAGGGTGTGTTCTCAGCTCTCTCCTGTACTCCCTGTTCACCCATGACTGCGTGGCCATGCACGCCTCCAACTCAATCATCAAGTTTGCAGACGACACTACAGTGGTAGGCTTGATTACAAACAATGATGAGACGGCCTACAGGGAGGAGGTGAGGGCCCTCGGAGTGTGGTGTCAGGAAAATAACCTCACACTCGACGTCAACAAAACAAAGGAGCTGATCGTGGACTTCAGGAAACAGCAGAGGGAGCACCCCCCTATCCACATCAACGGGACGGTAGTGGAGAAGGTGGAACGTTTTAAGTTCCTCGGCTTACACATCACAGACAAACTGAAATGGCCCACCCACACAGACAGTGTGGTGAAGAAGGCGCAACAGCGCCTCTTCAACCTCAGGAGGCTGAAGAAATTCAGCTTGTCACCAAAAACACTCACAAACTTTTACAGACGCACAATCGAGAGCATCCTGTCGGGCTTTATCACCGCCTGGTACGGCAACTGCTCCGCCCACAACCATAAGGCTCTCCAGAGGGTAGTGAGGTCTGCACAACGCATCACCGGGGGCAAACTACCTGCTCTCCAGGACACCTACACCACCCGATGTCACAGGAAGGCCAAAAAGATCATCAAGGACAACAACCAGCCGAGCCACTGCCTGTTCACCCCGCTATCATCCAGAAGGTGAGGTCAGTACAGGTGCATCAAAGCTGGGACCGAGAGACTGAAAAACAGCTTCTATCTCAAGGCCATCAGACTGTTAAACAGCCATCACTAACATTGAGTGGCTTCTGCCAACATACTGACTCAGTCTCTAGCCACTTTAATAATTACAAATTGGATGTAATAAATGTATCACTAGTCACTTTAAACTATGCCACTTTATATAATGTTTACATACCCTACACTACTCATCTCATTTGTACATACTGTACTCAATACCATCTACTGCATCTTGCCTATGCTGTTCGGCCATCGCTCATCCATATATATTTTTATGTACATATTCATATTCATTCCTTTACACTTGTGTGTATAAGGTAGTTGTTGTGAAATTGTTAGATTACTTGTTAGATATTACTGCATGGTCAGAACTAGAAGCACAAGCATTTCGCTACACTCGCATTAACATCTGCTAACCATGTGTATGTGACAAATAAAATTTGATTTGATTTACATAGAATTAAATAGGTATTGTCGGATATTATTAATTCTAATTAGACAGGTTTTTTATATTGACGATACATTGGAGATAATATAAGACAAGTACTGGAAACTGTAGAACACTATGAAAGATCTGGGAAACCAGGCCTGCTATTCATAGCTGACTTTGAAAAGGCTTTTGATAAAGTACGACTGGAGATTATATATAAATGCCTGGAACATTTATATTTTGGAGTCTCTTATAAAATGGGTTAAAACCATGTATAGTATCCCTAGGTGTAAAGTAGTAAATAATGGCTACTTCTCAGAAAGTTTTAAACTGTCAAGAGGAGTAAAACAAGGTTGTCCATTATTGGCATATCTATGCTGGTTGAGAGAATTCCAAAAGTGTGCAAAGCTGTCATCAAGGCAAAGGGTGGCTACTTTGAAGAATCTCAAATATAAAACACTTTTTTGGTTACTACATGATTCCATATATGTTATTTCATAGTTATGATGTCTTCACTATTATTCTACAATGTAGAAAATAGTACAAATAAAGAAAAGCCCTTGAATGAGTAGGTGTTCTAAAGCTTTTGACCCGTAGTGTATATAGGTTCAGCACTTTTGTGAAAGAAATAGATGGTTGAGGTTAGAGAATGGACAGGAGTAAAAACAAACAAAATATAACTATTGTAAAATAGACTTTGCCTGTAAAATTGATATAGTATGTATAAGCTGGAAGTAGAAGTCTAAGCGTTGTTGTTCACTAGTTTACTTCAATTAAGGGAGGGGTGGTAGGGTTAGAAAGTAATAAAGGAAAATATGATGTGTATATGTCTGTACTGTATGTATGTATGTATACTGTATGTGTATATATACAGTCGTGGCCAAAAGTTTTGAGAATGACACAAATATTAACTTTCACAAAGTTTGCTGCTTCAGTGTCTTTAGATATTTTTGTCAGATGTTACTATGAAATACTGAAGTATAATTACAAGCATTTCATAAGTGTCAAAGGCTTTTATTGACAATTACATGAAGTTGATGCAAAGAGTCAATATTTGCACTGTTGACCCTTCTTTTTCAAGACCTCTGCAATCCACCCTGGCATGCTGTCAATTAACTTCTGCGCCACATCCTGACTGATGGCAGCCCATTCTTGCATAATCAATGCTGGGAGTTTGTCAGAATTTGTGGGGTTTTGTTTGTCTACCTGCCTCTTGAGGATTGACCGCAAGTTCTCAATGGGATTAAGGTCTGGGGAGTTTCCTGGCCATGGACCCAAATTATCGATGTTTTGTTCCCTGAGCCACTTAGTTATCACTTTTGCCGTATGGCAAGGTCCTCCATCATGCTGGAAAAGGCATTGTTCGTCACCAAACTGTTCCTGGATGGTTGGGAGAAGTTGCTCTCGGAGGATGTGTTGGTACCATTCTTTATTCATGGCTGTGTTCTTAGGCAAAATTGTGAGTGAGCCCACTCCCTTGGCTGAGAAGCAACCCCACACATGAATGGTCTCAGGATGCTTTACTGTTGGCATGACACAGGACTGATGGTAGCGCTCACCTTGTCTTCTCCGGACAAGCTTTTTTCCGGATGCACCAAACAATTGGAAAGGGGATTCATCCGAGAAAATGACTTTACCCCAGTCCTCAGCAGTCCAATCCCTGTACCTTTTGCAGAATATCAGTCTGTCCCTGATGTTTTTCCTGGAGAGAAGTGGCTTCTTTGCTGCCCTTCTTGACAACAGGCCATCCCCCAAAAGTCTTTGCCTCACTGTGCGTGCAGGTGCACTCACACCTGCCTGCAGCCATTCCTGAGCAAGCTCTGTACTGGTCGTGCCTCGATCCCGCAGCTGAATCAACTTTAGGAGACGGTCCTGACTTTCTTTGGCACCCTGAAGCCTTCTTCACAACAATTGAACCGCTCTCCTTGAAGTTCTTGATGATCCGATAAATGGTTGATTTAGGTGCAATCTTACTGGCAGCAATATCCTTGCCTGTGAAGCCCTTTTTCTGCAAAGCAATGATGACGGCACGTGTTTCCTTGCAGGTAACCATGGTTCACAGAGGATGAACAAAGATTCCAAGCACCACCCTGAAGCTTCCAGTCTGTTATTCGAATTCAATCAGCATGACAGAGTGATCTCCAGCCTTGTCCTCGTCAACACTCACACCTGTGTTAACGAGAGAATCACTGACATGATGTCAGCTGGTCCTTTTGTGGCAGGGCTGAAATGCAGTGGAAATGTTTTGGGGGGATTCAGTTCATTTGCATGGCAAAGAGGGACTTTGCAATTAATTGCAAGTCATCTGATCATTCTTCATAACATTCTGGAGTATATGCAAATTGCCATCATACAAACTGAGGCAGCAGACTTTGTGAAAATTAATATTTGTGTCATTCTCAAAACTTTTGGCCACGACTGTACACTACGATTCAAAACTGTGGGGCACTTAGAAATGTCCTTGTTTTTTAAATAAAAGCACTTTTTTGTCCATTAAGATAATATACAATTGATCAGAAATACAGTGTAGACATTGTTAATGTTGTAATCGACTATTGTAGCTGGAAATGGCAGATTTTTTATGGAATATCTACATAGAGGCCCATTATCAGCAACCATCACTCCTGTGTTCCAATGGCATGTTGTGTTAGATAATCCAAGTTTATCATTTTAAAAGGCTAATTGATCATTAAAAAACCCTTTTGCAATTTTGTTAGCACAGCTGAAAACTGTTGTTCTAATTAAAGAAGCAATCCAACTGGTCTTCTTTGGACTAGTTGAGAATCTGGAGCATCAGCATTTGTGGGTTCGATAACAGGCTTAAAATGACCAGAAACAAAGAACTTTCTTCTGAAACTTGTCAGTCTATTCTTGTTCTGAGAAATTAAGACTATACCATGCGAGAAATTGCCAAGAGACTGAAGATCTCGTACAACGCTGTGTACTACTCCCTTCACAGAACAGCGCAAACTGGCTCTAACCAGAATAGAAAGAGGAGTGGGAGGCCCCGGTGCACAACTGAGCAAGAGGACAAGTACATTAGTGTTAGTTTGAGAAACAGACGCCTCACAAGTCCTCAACTGGCAGCTTCATTAAATAGTACCTGCAAAACACCAGTCTCAACGTCAACAGTGAAGAGGCGACTCTGGGATGCTGGCCTTCTAGGCAGAGTTCCTCTGTTCAGTGTCTGTGTTCTTTTGCCCATCTTAATCTTTTCTTTTTATTGACCAGTCGGAGATATGGCTTTTTCTTTGCGAAAAAAATTGAAGAGTGGGAGAAACTCCCCAGATACAGGTGTGCCAAACTTGTAGCGTCATACCGAAAAAGACTCAAGGCTGTAATCGCTACCAAAGGTGCTTCAAAAAAGTACTGAGTAAAGGGTCTGAATACTTATGTAAATGTTATATTACATTTTTTTCCCAAACATTTATAAAAACCTGATGAGGGGAAAAAACTATTTAATTAATTTAGAATAAGGCTGTAACGTAACTAAATGTGAAAAAAGTCAATGAGTCTGAATACTACCCGAACACACTGTAAATATACTGAGGCATAAACATGGTCCATGTTTTGTTGTCATAGTTGGTGTATTTACAAGTAAGCTACAACTTCTACTGTAGTTTTCTCTGTATTAGGGAGACTAAGTTGATTGTTCACGCAAGACTTGAAGTCTAATTTGCAGAAAATAAGGTGGAGGTGGGTATTGTGTGGAGGGGATGGTGTGGGGTGACTGACTGGTTTCTGTTGGAGGTGGGTATTGTGGGGAGGGGATGGTGTGGGGAGACTGACTGGTTTCTGTTGGAGGTGGGTATTGTGTGAAGGGGATGGTGTGGGGTGACTGACTGGTTTCTGTTGGGGGTGGGTATTGTGTGGAGGGGATGGTGTGGTGTGACTGACTGGTTTCTGTTGGAGGTGGGTATTGTGTGGAGAGGATGGTGTGGGGTGACTGACTGGTTTCTGTTGGAGGTGGGTATTGTGTGGAGGGGATGGTGTGGGGTGACTGACTGGTTTCTGTTGGAGGTGGGTATTGTGTGGAGGGGATGGTGTGGTGTGACTGACTGGTTTCTGTTGGAGGTGGGTATTGTGTGGAGGGGATGGTGTGGGGAGACTGACTGGTTTCTGTTGGAGGTGGGTATTGTGTGAAGGGGATGGTGTGGGGTGACTGACTGGTTTCTGTTGGAGGTGGGTATTGTGTGGAGGGGATGGTGTGGGGAGACTGACTGGTTTCTGTTGGGGTTGGGTATTGTGTGGAGGGGATGGTGTGGGGAGACTGACTGGTTTCTGTTGGAGGTGGGTATTGTGTGGAGGGGATGGTGTGGGGTGACTGACTGGTTTCTGTTGGAGGTGGGTATTGTGTGGAGGGGATGGTGTGGGGAGACTGACTGGTTTCTGTTGGAGGTGGGTATTGTGTGGAGGGGATGGTGTGGGGAGACTGACTGGTTTCTGTTGGAGGTGGGTATTGTGTGAAGGGGATGGTGTGGGGAGACTGACTGGTTTCTGTTGGAGGTGGTTATTGTGTGGACGAGATGGTGTGCTGTGGGGTGACTGACTGGTTTCTGTTGGAGGTGGGTATTGTGTGAAGGGGATGGTGTGGGGTGACTGACTGGTTTCTGTTGGAGGTGGGTATTGTGTGGAGGGGATGGTGTGGGGAGACTGACTGGTTTCTGTTGGAGGTGGGTATTGTGTGGAGGGGATGGTGTGGGGAGACTGACTGGTTTCTGTTGGAGGTGGGTATTGTGTGAAGGGGATGGTGTGGGGTGACTGACTGGTTTCTGTTGGAGGTGTGTATTGTGTGGAGGGGATGGTGTGGGGTGACTGACTGGTTTCTGTTGGAGGTGGGTATTGTGTGGAGGGGATGGTGTGGGGAGACTGACTGGTTTCTGTTGGGGTTGGGTATTGTGTGGAGGGGATGGTGTGGGGAGACTGACTGGTTTCTGTTGGAGGTGGGTATTGTGTGGAGGGGATGGTGTGGGGTGACTGACTGGTTTCTGTTGGAGGTGGGTATTGTGTGGAGGGGATGGTGTGGGGAGACTGACTGGTTTCTGTTGGAGGTGGGTATTGTGTGGAGGGGATGGTGTGGGGAGACTGACTGGTTTCTGTTGGAGGTGGGTATTGTGTGAAGGGGATGGTGTGGGGTGACTGACTGGTTTCTGTTGGAGGTGGGTATTGTGTGGAGGGGATGGTGTGGGGAGACTGACTGGTTTCTGTTGGAGGTGGGTATTGTGTGGAGGGGATGGTGTGGTGTGGGTGACTGACTGGTTTCTGTTGGAGGTGGGTATTGTGTGAAGGGGATGGTGTGGGGTGACTGACTGGTTTCTGTTGGGGTTGGGTATTGTGTGGAGGGGATGGTGTGGGGAGACTGACTGGTTTCTGTTGGAGGTGGGTATTGTGTGGAGGGGATGGTGTGGGGTGACTGACTGGTTTCTGTTGGAGATGGGTATTGTGTGGAGGGGATGGTGTGGGGTGACTGACTGGTTTCTGTTGGAGGTGGGTATTGTGTGGAGAGGATGGTATGGGGTGACTGACTGGTTTCTGTTGGAGGTGGGTATTGTGTGGAGGGGATGGTGTGGGGTGACTGACTGGTTTCTGTTGGAGGTGGGTATTGTGTGGAGGGGATGGTGTGGTGTGACTGACTGGTTTCTGTTGGAGGTGGGTATTGTGTGGAGGGGATGGTGTGGGGTGACTGACTGGTTTCTGTTGGAGGTGGGTATTGTGTGGAGGGGATGGTGTGGGGTGACTGACTGGTTTCTGTTGGAGGTGGGTATTGTGTGGAGGGGATGGTGTGGGGAGACTGACTGGTTTCTGTTGGAGGTGGGTATTGTGTGGAGGGGATGGTGTGGGGAGACTGACTGGTTTCTGTTGGAGGTGGGTATTGTGTGGAGGGGATGGTGTGGGGAGACTGACTGGTTTCTGTTGGAGGTGGGTATTGTGTGAAGGGGATGGTGTGGGGTGACTGACTGGTTTCTGTTGGAGGTGGGTATTGTGTGGAGGGGATGGTGTGGGGAGACTGACTGGTTTCTGTTGGAGGTGGGTATTGTGTGGAGGGGATGGTGTGGTGTGGGTGACTGACTGGTTTCTGTTGGAGGTGGGTATTGTGTGAAGGGGATGGTGTGGGGTGACTGACTGGTTTCTGTTGGGGTTGGGTATTGTGTGGAGGGGATGGTGTGGGGAGACTGACTGGTTTCTGTTGGAGGTGGGTATTGTGTGGAGGGGATGGTGTGGGGTGACTGACTGGTTTCTGTTGGAGATGGGTATTGTGTGGAGGGGATGGTGTGGGGTGACTGACTGGTTTCTGTTGGAGGTGGGTATTGTGTGGAGAGGATGGTATGGGGTGACTGACTGGTTTCTGTTGGAGGTGGGTATTGTGTGGAGGGGATGGTGTGGGGTGACTGACTGGTTTCTGTTGGAGGTGGGTATTGTGTGGAGGGGATGGTGTGGTGTGACTGACTGGTTTCTGTTGGAGGTGGGTATTGTGTGGAGGGGATGGTGTGGGGTGACTGACTGGTTTCTGTTGGAGGTGGGTATTGTGTGGAGGGGATGGTGTGGGGTGACTGACTGGTTTCTGTTGGAGGTGGGTATTGTGTGGAGGGGATGGTGTGGGGAGACTGACTGGTTTCTGTTGGAGGTGGGTATTGTGTGGAGGGGATGGTGTGGGGAGACTGACTGGTTTCTGTTGGAGGTGGGTATTGTGTGAAGGGGATGGTGTGGGGAGACTGTCTGGTTTCTGTTGGAGGTGGGTATTGTGTGGAGGAGATGGTGTGCTGTGGGGTGACTGACTGGTTTCTGTTGGAGGTGGGTATTGTGTGAAGGGGATGGTGTGGGGTGACTGACTGGTTTCTGTTGGAGGTGGGTATTGTGTGGAGGGGATGGTGTGGGGAGACTGACTGGTTTCTGTTGGAGGTGGGTATTGTGTGAAGGGGATGGTGTGGGGTGACTGACTGGTTTCTGTTGGAGGTGGGTATTGTGTGGAGGGGATGGTGTGGGGAGACTGACTGGTTTCTGTTGGAGGTGGGTATTGTGTGGAGGGGATGGTGTGGGGAGACTGACTGGTTTCTGTTGGAGGTGGGTATTGTGTGAAGGGGATGGTGTGGGGTGACTGACTGGTTTCTGTTGGAGGTGGGTATTGTGTGGAGGGGATGGTGTGGGGTGACTGACTGGTTTCTGTTGGAGGTGGGTATTGTGTGGAGGGGATGGTGTGGGGAGACTGACTGGTTTCTGTTGGGGTTGGGTATTGTGTGGAGGGGATGGTGTGGGGAGACTGACTGGTTTCTGTTGGAGGTGGGTATTGTGTGGAGGGGATGGTGTGGGGTGACTGACTGGTTTCTGTTGGAGGTGGGTATTGTGTGGAGGGGATGGTGTGGGGAGACTGACTGGTTTCTGTTGGAGGTGGGTATTGTGTGGAGGGGATGGTGTGGGGAGACTGACTGGTTTCTGTTGGAGGTGGGTATTATGTGAAGGGGATGGTGTGGGGTGACTGACTGGTTTCTGTTGGAGGTGGGTATTGTGTGGAGGGGATGGTGTGGGGAGACTGACTGGTTTCTGTTGGAGGTGGGTATTGTGTGGAGGGGATGGTGTGTTGTGGGTAACTGACTGGTTTCTGTTGGAGGTGGGTATTGTGTGAAGGGGATGGTGTGGGGTGACTGACTGGTTTCTGTTGGGGTTGGGTATTGTGTGGAGGGGATGGTGTGGGGTGACTGACTGGTTTCTGTTGGAGATGGGTATTGTGTGGAGGGGATGGTGTGGGGTGACTGACTGGTTTCTGTTGGAGGTGGGTATTGTGTGGAGAGGATGGTGTGGGGTGACTGACTGGTTTCTGTTGGAGGTGGGTATTGTGTGGAGGGGATGGTGTGGGGTGACTGACTGGTTTCTGTTGGAGGTGGGTATTGTGTGGAGGGGATGGTGTGGTGTGACTGACTGGTTTCTGTTGGAGGTGGGTATTGTGTGGAGAGGATGGTGTGGGGTGACTGACTGGTTTCTGTTGGAGGTGGGTATTGTGTGGAGGGGATGGTGTGGGGTGACTGACTGGTTTCTGTTGGAGGTGGGTATTGTGTGGAGGGGATGGTGTGGTGTGACTGACTGGTTTCTGTTGGAGGTGGGTATTGTGTGGAGGGGATGGTGTGGGGTGACTGACTGGTTTCTGTTGGAGGTGGGTATTGTGTGGAGGGGATGGTGTGGGGTGACTGACTGGTTTCTGTTGGAGGTGGGTATTGTGTGGAGGAGATGGTGTGCTGTGGGGTGACTGACTGGTTTCTGTTGGAGGTGGGTATTGTGTGAAGGGGATGGTGTGGTGTGACTGACTGGTTTCTGTTGGGGTTGGGTATTGTGTGGAGGGGATGGTGTGGGGAGACTGACTGGTTTCTGTTGGAGGTGGGTATTGTGTGGAGGGGATGGTGTGGGGTGACTGACTGGTTTCTGTTGGAGGTGGGTATTGTGTGGAGGGGATGGTGTGGGGAGACTGACTGGTTTCTGTTGGGGGTGGGTATTGTGTGGAGGGGATGGTGTGGGGTGACTGACTGGTTTCTGTTGGAGGTGGGTATTGTGTGGAGGGGATGGTGTGGGGAGACTGACTGGTTTCTGTTGGAGGTGGGTATTGTGTGGAGGGGATGGTGTGGGGTGACTGACTGGTTTCTGTTGGAGGTGGGTATTGTGTGGAGGGGATGGTGTGGGGTAGCTGACTGGTGTCTGTTGGGGGTGGTATTGTGTGTAAAGGCTAGCATGCATGACCTAATGACACGAGGGGGGTGGGTGGATATAGTACCTTGTTTGAGTGTGTATTGATGGGGACAAAGTAGTAAAATGTTGGCTAATCATTGCCTACTGTTTTTCCTACAGACTAACCCTGCTACTGATGACTATGACCTTGACACCAGCTTTAGTAGAACACAGCCTGTAGACCCATTGGACAAAACTTTCAGCCGGAAACAAGCTCGAGCTCCACGTCATCTGATTCTGAAAGCACAATACCCTCTTGAGAAAACAAAACTTTTCCACACCATTGCAGTCAGTTCTTTGGCATGGGGAGAGGGGCTGTTAGTATATTCTTCTAGCCTATTCACGCTAGGTGTAGATGCTGTAGGTGCTCATACACAAAAATACATGACTAGACTGTCTACAAGTCAAGCCCCCCTGAAATTTTCACATCTTTGTTAACAGTCCATCTCACTGCAACGTTATTGACTCTGAGTGTAACAAAACACATACCAGTCTGCTGTACCTTTTTTTTATTTACAGATTAACATGGTTTCTTGTAAAGTTACACATCCTCATGATCAGTCTTCATGTCTTTCCAGGGCACTTGCAGTACAAACAAATCTTCTGCAAGTGGTTGAAACAGTGGGGGCTGAACAAAGTGTACAAGCCCAGAACCCACCACTTCAGGGAGAGGCTTTTCCACCTTGTTGTGGAGTGCAGAAAGGACCAGATAGATGTCTACAAGGAGCCAGAGTCACAGCTCCCCAAAGCCAACATCCCTGCCAACATCGCCACAGCGCCAACACCTGCTAAACCATTACCCAACACAAGAGTCACACCAGTTGAAGAACATTCTGGAACCTGCTGCAATATTCAACCAACACAATATCCATATTCAGTCACTTTCCTACAAGGGGAGATTGTTGTTATGTGACCTTTCACATATCCTCTTGAGAGTCATCAACTTCTTTGAATCCAAGTGGTATTGTCTGTGAGAGAAAGACAAAAACGCCATTAGACATTCATGGGCAATCGTTGTGTACTGTCTGTATTTCCACTGTAGCAGCATGATGTATAATATGAGACATCTCACAGACAGTGCCTCTGTTTGACATCAATGGAAAATCAAAAGAAATCAGCCAAGGCCTCAGAAAAAGAATTGTAGACCTCCACAAGTCTGGTTCATCCTTGGGAGCAATTTCCAAACGCCCGAAGGTACCACGTTCATCTGTACAAACAATAGTACGCAAGTATAAACACCATGGGACGACGCAGCCGTCATACCGCTCAGGAAGGAGACGCGTTCTGTCTCCTAGAGATGAACATACTTTGGTGTGAAAGGTGCAAATCAATCCCAGAACAACAGCAAAGGACCTTGTGAAGATGCCGAAGGAAACAGGTACAAAAGTATCTATATCCACAGTAAAACGAGTCCTATATCGACATAACCTGAACGGCCGCTCAGCAAGGAAGAAGCCACTGCTCAAAAACCGCCCTAAAAAAGCAAGACTACAGTTTGCAACTGCACATGGGGACAAAGATCATATTTTTTGGAGAAATGTCCTCTGGTCTGATGAAACAAAAATATAACTGTTTGGCCATAATGACCATCGTTATGTTTGGAGTAAAAAGGGGGAGGCTTGCAAGCCGAAGAACACCATCCCAACAGTGAAGCAAGGGGGTGGCAGCATCATGTTGTGTGGGTGCTTTGCTGCAGGAGGGACTGGTGCACTTCACAAAATAGATGGCCTCATGAGGAGGGAAAATGATGTGGATATATTGAAGCAACATCTCAAGACATCAGTCAGGAAGTTAAAGCTTGGTCGCAAATGGGTCTTCCAAATGGACAATGACCCAAGCATACTTCCAAAGTTGTGTCAAAATGGCTTAAGGACAACAAAGTCAAGGTATTGGGGTGGCCATCACAAAGCCCTGACCTTAATCATATAGATAATGTGTGGGCAGAACTGAAAAAGCGTGTGCGAGCAAGGAGGCTTACAAACCTGACTCAGTTACACAAGCTCTGTCAGGAGGAATGGGCCAAAATTAACCCAACTTATTTTGGGAAGCTTGTGGAAGGCTACCTGAAACGTTTGACCCAAGTTAAACAATTTAAAGGCAATGCTACCAAATACTAATTGAGTGTATGTAAACTTCTGACCCACTGGGAATGTGATGAAATAAATAAAAGCTGAAATAAATCATTCTCTCTACTATTATTCTGACATTTCATATTCTCAAAATAAAGTGGGGATCCTATCTGACCTAAGACAGGGAATTTTTACTATAATTAAATGTCAGGAATTGTGAACAACTGAGTTTAAATGTAGTTGGCTAAGGTGTATGCAAACCTCCGACTTTAACTGTACATACGTTTCCAGCTGCAGACTGATAACGCGACGTCTAGGATTTGCTTCTTCTGTAGTGATCAATAGTTTCAGAGTTTATAACCGTTTTGCAACATTTGGCTCATGCCTCAGTCTGCTTGGTCTATAGAGCGGTATATTTCTGAACCATTTCTAACGTATTCAGCTGGCGCTGCACGTAACTGGTCTCATATGTTACTTATTGCGTCCTTTTAAACACTTGGGGAAAAACAGTGTTCCATTACGTTTTGCATAATCTCTGTGCTCACGGGGGCGTGGTTACTGACTTGGTAAACTTTACATAAAAAAAACATTTTCTCATTTAGAAGACTAAAATCACATTTCTATCTTTTTAGAAGTATTCTGATACTTAATCATTCATTATATACAACATTCAGATGCAATCCTCATAATTGAGAAGTGTAGACAAACAGAGGTACAGTTGTGTGGTTCTACCGTCTTTCATGATGTCACAACGAGGGTTATTTCAGTCTCCACTGAACATTTACACATTCTCAAAAATATAAATATTGTTTAATTCTCCAATTTTGGGGCGGTAGGAGTTTTGGCGGGAGAAGGTGCTTTGTTCTGCTAAGGTCTCTCCCTCCATACTGCTTGACAAGGGAAGGTATTTACGACCATCATAAAACTGGCCAACAGCCCCAGGGGTGGGAGGGGTTGCCTAGCCAGCACCCCCGATCTCCATCTCAGGACTGGCAAGTCATAACACTAGATATCCTGCAATGTCCTGGCATACAGGAACATCGTTGAGACAAGTCCAATGGCTCTATTGAACAAGGACAACCATATCTACTCACTGCTAGCGTGATCATGCAATCGGTGAAACACAAAGGCCACAATAATTGCTACAAAACATGGCTCAATCAAACAATGACGTCATTGGTTGAACTCTCCCGGCGCAAAAATTCTAAAACACTGCTATAGTGCATAATTATGTCTGAAACACCTCTCAACACAATTATGTAAGAAGACTGGAAAAACACCCCAAATAGACTAGTCCGGCCCTTGACGCAAGTTAAATTTAATCTGGTGCTGTAGGTTGATTGTCTTTAAATGCAGCACAGAATTATTCTTAAAGTCATTACTTAATGTATTGAGTTTATATACCAATTCTGGGGTTAATTTGACTAACGTTAGTGTTGTTTTCACGATATTTCACGTTGTTCGTCTGCATAATTTAAATCTAACAATAATTTGCACAAGACAAAGTCCACTTGATCAATAGTTATTGCTCTTGTATCCTATAGTGTCACTGGTGCCAATGACATCTATAGCGCCACCAACTGGTCTGGTGCAGCCATCTAAGGTTGCAGTGACTTTATATTCCCACAGCTTCTAAGGACAAATACATAAAGTTTATATATCAAATTTACATACCAAATTTCATGCCCCAACGTCCATCGGCTCAGTGGTGTAGCGTGTCTGACTTTGAATACAGCAGCTAATCATTCTCAAATTCATTAGAGGCTAATTCATTGAGTCTACAGTATATACCAAATCTGGAGTCAATCTGACTTTATGGTTCATGAGAATACATTTTTTTTTAGCATTAGCAAATGTACTAACGTGCATCTATAGGTACAGTGCCGCCACATTTGAATGCAGCAATGAATCATTCTCCAAACCATTAAAGACTGATGTAGTAAGTTTAAATCTAACATCTGGAGGGAATCTGATATGTGGTTCATGAGGAGAAGATGATTGCAGATGATTATTGTCAATAACTCAGCCATCTTTTGACAAATCTCTTAGATTTTCTCAACTAAGTTAAGACATGTACCATGGGCCTGCATTCCTTTGGTTCATGAGAAGAAGATTTTTTAAGATTTTTTTTGCATATTTTAACATATTAGTGTATGTGCTAATATGCATCTACTGGTATAATGTGGCCATATTTGAATGCATTTACGTTATTTTTTTCAAACTCTTTAGGGGCTTGTGATGAGTCTAAAGAACACATTTGGAGTGAATTTGACTTTTAGTTCATGACAGGTAGATTTTGTATGATCATTTTAAGCATTAGCGTTACATTGTAAAAAAAGTGAATTCTTAATAGTTTAGTTATTTTTTAAGATATCAATGCCAAACTGAATATGGCTCATCGTGGTAATGGCTTTAATGAACCTAAAATGTTTCAAGTAGATAGGCCATTGTGGAGTCGATTTATGAAGGATTTAAATGGACACATAAAATCTGATTTCCTGATTTTATCTATAATTCAGCCATCTCCTAACCAACCCCTTAGCTTTACTCAAACTAAGTTAAGAGATGTACCATGGGCTTACCTACTACATTTGGTGTTATTTAGAAAATAATTGTAAAAAGTTACCCATCTGTGAATCTGTGTTTGAGTTATTTGACCATGTCAAGAAAATACAAAAATAACACACAGAAACAATAGGTTTCACAGCTTTTTTGTGAACCCCAAAAATATATCTAATACTATATTACCTCATTCCATGTGTGGTTTTATCTGGTTATGTTGTGTTATATTGTGTTGTGTTGTAAATGTTTTGTGTTGTTGCCATGTTAGCCATGGAAAAGAACAACCTGATGAGGCTTGCTCACACCATACCTTTCACACCTGTCTCCATAATTGGTAAGTCATCAGCCAGTTACGTTAAAGGGATAGTTCACTGTTTTTGAATTTTAGATGATTTTTTACTCGTAGGGTGTGGTTGTTTCCTCTAAAATGTTCTTAAATTTGTTAGCTGGTTATGTAGCAATTTCTAGAATAATCTGGCTAGCATTTTATGAGAATATAGCAATGCTACTGGAATTGGCTGTTTCTGTTAGGGATTGATTAAAAAGCATGCCATTGCCTCCCTAATACCCATCTCCCCCATTGTTGCATGGTCCCTGGCAGCAGGAGAGGAGGTGAGTGTCTACTCCCTGGAGGAGGTGGAAGCTGCAGGTGCGGAGTCCTCCGTAATCTCCTGGTCGCCCCGGGGGCTGTCTGCAGTGCTGCAGCCGCTGTCCAGCGAGGGCTGTCTAGATGGGGCGCTGCGCAGGGCCATGCGCATGTTGTGTACCTGGGCCGAGGGGGACGTCCTGAGTGTGGGCTGTGTGTACGTGGTCAAATCCTTCCAGCCCAAGGTGATCCGCACCTGGCAGAGGGTCTTCCACAGTGACACCCCCCTCCAACTCTGTCTGCGGGTATACAATTAATATATAACTTCATCATATACATTGTATACTGTAACATCATATATTGTTGTTAGGGCCAGGAGTGTTTTCTGACTATGAGACCTGTTAAACTCTGGGCCCTGGTTATTGTTAGCCTATAGTATCCTATAGTTATAAGCTATAACTGGCGCTCAGTCTTTACTTGTTCAGGTCACATAGTCAGGGAAAACTCCTGGTGTAACTCCTACTTATGTATATCCACTTTCCACAGACAGCTGTTCACATCACCTTGTTTTTGTTGTGTCTATTCATTGTCTTCTTATTTTTACCCTGATGTTTTACTTGGCATGTATTACATCCACTAATAGCATCATTCTGGCCATATCTTGTTCTTACAGGAGATACAGCAACAGAGAGCTGCTCAGAAACTCATGCATGTGTTCAACCAAGTCAAACCAGAAAACGTGCCCCTTTCTCCCAGGTTTGTACTCAACATCTAGGACTTGTCTACATTACACGTGTGTGTGTGTGTGTGTGTGTGCTTGTGTGAGCTGATTGAATCTGTCTGTGTAACGTTGAGTAAGGATGGGAGACAGGTGCAGGAATACGTAATCGTTTTTTAAAAATTATCGACCCAAAACAAAAGAGCGAGGTGTAAACCTCTAAAATAATTCATGGGACGAGACCTGTAATAACAAAAATACATGTAGCACCAAAAACCAAATGAAACAGAGCACAGGTACTCACGAGACCAACGGACATAGGACAATGATCGACAAGGACAATGGGGAACAGAGAACACATATATACACATACTAATCAGGGGGAATGGGAACCAGGTGTCCGTAATGAGACAAGACAGGGGTTGGTGGTGATGATCCAGTTCAGTGACACCTAGAAGGCTGGTGAACGGAATGAGCAGCAGTACCAGGGGAATCCATGACAGTTTGAATGTGTGCACACGTGTGTACGTGTGTTCATATGTGCATCAACTAATATGTGTGGGAGATATATGTGTTACATATTTGAATGTGTTTCTCCTTTCTAGGTTCCTGGATGTGTCTCTTCTTCACTGTCACTCAGACGGACAGTGGTTGACCATAGAGAGGAACATGTTGGGTGACTTCAGGAAGTACAACAATAACAGCGGAGAGGAGATCGCCCCCTGCTGTGGAATGGAGGAAACGCTCCTGGCCTTCTCCCACTGGACCTACCAATACTCCTGTAGAGAACTACTGGTGCTGGACATACAGGGTCTGTCTCTCTGTCCTGTTCTGTCTGTCTGTCCGTCCGTCACATTCTGTTGCGCTGTCTGTATGTCTGACTATGGATAGATCAGAATTTTGTTAACATCATGCTTTGCTCTTTATTATTTATACTGTTTTGCACCCACGTCACCGAACAGGGTTGTCCTATAAACTACTACATTGAATTAAAGTCTCTTCCGTCTCTCCTTAATCTTTCACAGGAGTGGGGTCGGAGCTTACAGACCCATCAGTCATCCGAGCGGACGACAAAAGGTATCCGCCTCACACGGTGGAAGTTCAGTGTGTGACACCGACACTTATCATCTTGACATACATTCTTTTGAGGTTTAAAGATATATCTGACAAACTTAGATTGTTGGAGTACCCTCTTCTGCCCCTGGTCTACCTGTAGCTTGACTGGTGACATGGTGTTTGGTCCTGCTAACCTGGGAGACACTGCCATCCAGAGCTTTGTCCTCAAACACACCTGCAACTCCTGCTGCAAGAACCTCGGACTCTCAGGTAAGAGAAAGGAACTATTCAGACCACCATTGTGTGTGTGTGTATGCGTGCTTGTAATGTGTGAGAATGTGTCGTCTGTTTGGTATTTGTAATCAGAGTGGACCTGTAGTGCTCTGTGTGTGTGTGTGTGTGTGTGTGTGTGTGTGTGTGTGTGTGTGTGTGTGTGTGTGTGTGTGTGTGTGTGTGTGTGTGTGTGTGTGTGTGTGTGTGTGTGTGTGTGTGTCACATTCATGTCTTCACCTGGGAGTCTCGTTGGCTTGGAGATGAATGCCTGAACTTCAAATGAAGATAGAACCAGCTAATTAAGCCAAGGGAAGAATTTATTTTGATGACAACAAAGCATTGGAGGCAGGGGGAGGGACTTGCAATGTGCGGTGTGCTGGGCTCTCTTTGATTACATATTAAACACGGCTTTGTGCTGGCAGGGTGCTATGGAGACATTAGCTTTGATTAGATATTAATTGCAGTCTCTGGGTAGACCCGAGATGCACGATACTAGCATCTAGAGGGAGCCTCGCCTCGGAAATTCACTCCAAAACAAACAAGTGAGCAAACAGACAAACACACACGCAAACATTCAGCCATACTGGTTTTGATATTTTCAAAGGTGCTTTTTTCTTCTTCTTGTGTCCTCTCCAAGATTCCCATAAAATCAAAACAAATTATTAATGAAAAATCCATGGACTTCCTCTCCGGTCTGATCCAATTATCTTTTAAGTGGCAATGACTACGTCGACTGCCATGTAGCTAGCTGATTGATGTTTGTGTTGTCAGGTTTGAAGAGGAGCACAGACAGCTGCGGGAAAACAGAACACAGATCTTCTGAAGAGGAAAGTGGAGTGATCGTGACCAGATTGTAACCTCTGACTTGAAAGCAGAAGTACGCCATCCTAACCTCTGGTTGAGGTGGGATGAAGTTGCCATTAAAGCATAAAGACACTGATCAGTTTAGTTTTTTTTCTCCCTAAATGGTTAAGGACAGGATTTGGGAAGGCTTACTGGATCCAGAGGTGTGCTTAAGGGAAACTTCTACCACGAATAAAAGCACTCACTTGGGGCTTTGAATGGATAGTGTACATTGTATAACTTCATATGGACTACCTCTTGTGTTAGATGGCTGGTAGGGCTTTGGTTTTAAAAATCAACAGCAAGCCAGATGCCGTAGTCTTGCATTCGTTCCACCTATGGAGTGTATAGTGGAGGGAGGCCAAGGCGAATACATTTTATGTACATACACTCCCCTCCGTATTTATTTGGACAGTGAAGTGAAATTTGGCCCTATACTCCAGCATTTTGGATTTGAGATCAAATGTTTCATACGAGGTGACAGTACAGAATGTCACCTTTTATTTGAGGGTATTTTCATACATATTTGTTTTACCGTTTAGAAATTAAAGCACTTTATGTATCTAGTCCCCCATTTGAAGTTGTCATACGTATTTGGACTAATTCACTTAAAGTGTATTAATGTAGTCTAAAGTTAGTATTTGGTCCAATAATCTTAGTACGCAATGATTATATCAAGGTTGTGACTCAACAGGAAACCGTCTTTAGAGACACTGACCAAATTGCTCTGGCTGGACTCAAGCATGTTATTCTTTATGAAATGAAAACAAAACTTGATTTAAAAAAAATACTATTTATTTATCAGACATTGCACATTAAAGCTTCAATATGGGATTTGTTTTTCAGCAAAACAGTCCCTCTCATCAAATGTTTTTTTTTTCTGTTTTCAAACACTCATATTTTCATTTTTTAGCAATGCTGAATGCTACAATGTGTTCTTATGCTGCTCATGTTCAAACTGGTTACATGAAGAAGAAAAAAAACGATTATTCTGATCGAGCAGTGACATAGCTGGGCTGACGCATGGCTTATGGCTTCCATTCAGAATTAAAATACTAATACAAGAATAACTCAATCTGATCTCTTGGTGGTTGGAATTTGCATGGCTCAGACTCAAACTATTACAATTATTATAATGGATAGCACAGATTTTTAGATACTGCTATTTGTCCCTTCACGGTTCCCATTGAAGATGTCAGCATTGTTACCCTTAAAATGCTAGTTTGTGTTTGTGTTTGAATGGAAAAAGAACAAGACAGAAATGCATCCATAACATTTCTTTTATTTTTCTTCCCACAAAGAAATGTCTACAAAAGCGATAAAATATAGAATTTAACAAAAATCACTTCAGACCTTGACTTCATTATTTACATCTCGAAGGAGGAGACACTGAGATGGCTCAGGAAAACTCAGAACTTCAACACAACTGGATCACCAAAGCTCTTAATTTATGTCGCTATCTCCCTCTCTCTCTCACACACACACACACACACAGCTGGGTCAAAGCTGGGTCAAAGTTCTAAGGTCTGAGCTGACTCAACAAGTGAAAAAAGCAAACATATAAACAAACAATTCAATGTAATGAAATACACACTTGCCTCAAAATTCCTCTTTTTGATTGGTTCTCAAGTAAACTCACACAGTAAAGCAACTAGTTCCCATTTCGCCAATCGAGCTTGTCCTCTCTAACTATGGCACTTGAAAAAACGTGTTCCTTTTATTTTTGTTTTGTTAGTTTCTGTACCCCATACCTTTTTAAGGGTTTTGGTCACAGATGCTACATTTACTTTACTTTCTCACCTTGGGAAGCAAAGACATTCTAATCAATAAATTAACAATTTCAACACTACTCCAATAGCACACACGTTTAATGCATTAAGAAAGTATATAACGCATCAATAGAACAAAGAACCTCAATTTCTCCCTCTCGTTCATTCACTCTCTTTCAGCCTCAGTCTCTCTCTCTCACACAAGCCCGCACACACACACACACACACACACACACACACACACACACACACACACACACACACACACACACACACACACACACACACACACACACACACACACACACACACACACACACACACACACACACACACAGGTTCTCTAAAGAGGCAGAAGTTGGGGGTGTAGTGTATTTGACTAAGCATGTGAAATGTTTTCGATTAAGTATATAAAATGGCGGCGCACTTTGTCCAGTGGTCTCGTTGGGATAACAACCACATTTTGTCTGCGCTCCATGGTGTCTGTTGATGGAGTAAAAGGCGCATAATGCGTTCAGTCCCTCACACTGAAAACGCTACTCCATAACATTCAGAATAAAATAATCCCACCCCTGCCAAACCCACCCATCACTCCCACCCCTGCCAAACCCACAGCATCGCTTGAGAAAACACAAAAGCCCCAATGTTTCATTGCCATGAAACGGCATGCAAAGATAACAGAACGACAATAGGCTAATAGTAATATAAGATTAATAGTAATAATAATAACAATAATAATAATAATAATAGTAATAGTAATAAAATTCAAATAATCTTACAATACAGTAGTAAATGCTTTCCAGATATTATTGCTACAGTACCTTACAGTGTTGATTTGTCACTCAGATGACCAACCCCGTCCCCCAAACACAACCCCAACCCCCCGATTCACAGTCTAGAAAGGGAAAATAAAAACAAAGTGGGTTTGAATTCACTGTCCTATAGGCGTGGAGTGGTTGGACGCCAGCTTAGTTATGGTCTTCCTTCATTGTAACACAAGCAGCATATCTAGAACGGGTGGTTTTATGAATGCACCTGAAAATGTTATTTTCAGGACATTATTAAAGGAATTTCTGGGACTATTGTAGATAATGGCTCTCCCCATTATATGGACCCGGACAGTGAATCTTTCCCACACACAGATAGACACACACACAGACACACACACGCCTTGTCTGGGTAGGTTCCTTCGCTGGGAGCCACCAGCATATTTATCTCTCCCAAAAATGCTTACATTTTTCAAAAATGTTCTTTTCATGCAAAGACAGAAAAATTGTTGCTCCCTGAGAGAGATGCTGTGTAGTGCATCGAAATGCAAGTGATTGTCTTTAACGAGCCACTGACCTCTGACCTATGAGGGGAGAGGGATGGGAACTACTTTTGGGCCGGGGGGGGGGGGGGGGGGGGGGGGGGGGGGGGGTGTATGACTAGAAGCTCATCCTGTGTATACAGAGGATGACAGGACAACATAGTGTTCACTGCATATGGGAAAGGGTGGGGGGTAATGGATATGGGAAGTGGAGGAAAATGTCTCAGGTCATACTGTTCTGTACACTGGCACTGGCTAGCATCTATTCTCCACTAAAAGCTCAGTGGGATTTGGCAACTGTGCGAAACACGTAAACGTGTCTATTATAACATCTAAGGAAATCCTCGAAGATCTTCAGCATTAACATTTAAAAAGCATTTGAAAAACATTCTAAACTGTTCATAAATTAAACAAAACAGGAAGTGATTGTCTATCATAGCTTACTATAAAGATTATACAATGTATTGCAACTTTAAGTGGCAAACGTTTCAGGGAAGAATATCTATTACCCCTAGAATAAGCAGTGCAAGAGTCCCAGAGAGCACTCTCTGTAATGTGGAATGTGTTTCAAGTTTCCATTTTAATATGAAAGATTGAACGTCCGATTGTCAGTCAAATTGAAAGAAATGATCAGTGGACATCCTGATGTATCCACTCTAGCTAATCATGACTACCCTGTGATTGAATGTTCTAGAAGGATGAGGCTGAACAGAGAAATGCAAGGATAAGGATAAAGCAGTGTGAAAGTTCTATCTCCTCAGAGAGAAAGAGAGAAAGTATTCTTCATTTAAGATGCCCAGTGATTAGCATGGGCATAGATTGTGCAAAATGAGGGGGGATGTAGAGAGGAAGAGGTTTATGCAGGGACTGGGGTTCTTATATTCACTGACTAAGTAAGCCATCATGAAAAGACACCAAGATCAACACAGTCGTTTTGGCTAGGTGGGGTGGAGAGAGGTGGTGGTAGGTTTAGGGGGGCTGGCAGGATGGCAATCTGCCAGAAACTTTTTTTTCACACAAAATAGAATATTTATGTACATATCTTCACCTTGAAGAGTAGCCATAATTGTTTTACTCCTTCTTTTACAGTTTAATAGTTCTCAACTGAAAGATGCAATACCCTCTTCACATATCAACAGAGCCCAGACAAGGTTTCTCGACTTCCCGAAAGCACCCCCCCAGGTTTAACCCAATATTCTTTAACAAGTCTCATTTAAACTTGACAAATTCTGTACACATGAATCTATCAAATAAAAAAACACATAGACAAGGTATCAGCCACATAGGGCAGCTGCAGTTTTAAATTAGGACTAAAATATGAACAGAAAAATAAGTAATACTGGAATCCGCTCTGTACTAAAGAATATCTACAATAGTGTTTCTGAATCCACACGAATCCCTCCCCCACCTTCAATATCACAATATCATGTAAAAAAAAAAAAAAAAAAAAAATGTATCAAAGATAAACAAATTGACTTACCCAGTTAAAAGACAGCTTAGAATGTGCTAGTTAAAGTCTGTACATTTCTGATCAGTTCTGAAGAGCCCCGTGGTCATGGGTGCATTATATACATTCTTTAGACTGTATCGGTGAATAGGGTCGGATAAGTGCTGGACATTCCTAGTGTTTGCGGCTGTAAGTGTCTGGAGGGTCCGGGCCTGGGGTCCGGGCTTTGCGGTTGCGGTAATGATGTGTCCGCGGTCACGTTGTGGTCCACTCTCTGAGATTGGACCGTAGGCAGTCACTTGGGTATGGTGATGGCTGCATTGGGGTCGGGATTGAAGAGCTCCTTGTAGAGTGGGGGGAAGAGCACATTGACCGTCTCGGGATGAAGCTGCTGGAAGGCCTGGAGCTCCTCGGTGTGGAGAGTACACAGGGCCGACAGCGTGGGGATCCGACCAATCAGCTACAGAGGACAGAGAGGAGTCAACGGTCAGGGGTGATGGGTCAAGAAGTCTCAGGCTGCACATTCTGAAATTTTTGTCCCCCCCAGTTTTTGTCCCCCCCAGTTTTGTCATTGGAATGTGATACAAAACAAGGCAACGGTGTGCTTTAGGACCACGCGGACGCCTCCGAGCGGTCAGGTAAGCTGTTTGGAGTGTTTATCTGATTGGATAAAAATATATAATTGTCCCCCCCACTTTTAAAACCAAAGTTGCGCCGCTGCTGCCATCTAACAGTGCCTAGGTGTGACGCTCTTCGATGTGAAGCCTCACAACAGATGTACTGTATGAGGCTTAGTGATCTGGGTGGTGATGCGCCCTACCTTAGCCAGCGTGTCCTCATCCATGTGGTTCTTCTGCATGATGTGCTGCAGAGCAAAGTAGATCTTCTCCTGGAGCTTCTGCACCTTCCTGGGCTCCATCAGCCACGGCCGGTCTGACAAACGAACACACAACCACATCACATGTCAATCAATCAATCAATCAATCAATCAAATGTATTCATAAAGCCCTTTTTACATCAGCAGATGTCACAAAGTGCTTATACAGAAACCCAAGCTAAAACCCCAAAGAGGAAGCAATGCAGATGTAGAAGCACGGTGGCTACGTAAAACTCCCTGTAAAGGCAGGAATCTAGGAATAAATTGTGTCTGTCTTACTACTAATAAAGACAGCTTCAGTAATGTCAGTCACTGTGACCGCAGCATTCTCCAGCCAGGCACTGCCTCAGTAAGGTGCGCCTGTAGGTGGCGGCAGAAGGCTAGCTGTGGCTGTGTGTAGTCAGTACTGACCTGCGGAGATGAGCACTGCTGCGGAGAACAGAGCGATTTCCTCCTCAGTGAGCTGCAGAGAGCACAGACTCTTGGCAAAGTCAAACACCGCGCTGACCAGGTTGTCACAGCCTGAGAGAGACAATAGAGAGGCGGTCAATTCATTGTCATAGTTATATCTTGTCCAGAGCATTATGGGTACTGTAGTACATCATGCTACTTAGATGACAGTCGATGAGGTGGTACAGTAGCGCTAGCAGCAGTGCCTTACCTAGAGCTTTGAACATCTGCATGCCCCCGTACTTCCCCTCAAACAGCACTGTGTTGTTGAGCGGGTTAAACGCCCGACACATTCTAACCAGGACCACCTCCAGACAACCTAGAGAGAGAGAGAGAGAGACGTTGATGACCTTTTTGCTAATCCAATATGTTTTTCATGTTGGTGCTACATCGTTGATACGATGTGGAAACGTGGTTGTTTCGTGGTTGTTTCCAGTGGGTCAGCAGTGCCATCTCACCTGACTTGAGCAGAAGGATCTGGTCATTCTGGCACAGCTCCATGAAGCCTGAGATGCGCTTGGCAAACTCCACCACATACTGGATGGCATGGGTGATCTGGATGGCACACTGCTGCCACAGCATGTCTCGCGTCTGCAGACAAATACACACGTTGGCAAGTTCGGGACGTGTTATGACAGCTCGTATACACACTTTTCAAACACTGCTATAGCACTTCCCCAAGTGCAAACAAATACAAACCGTATTTAACGCACATGTTTATGCCACAGGACTATGCACACAACAAGGTACTCAGAGTTGTATTTGGGTAAGTCCTCCCTTTTTACAATTCAATGAAGTACAATACAGGAATTGGGAAAATGCATACTTAGAAAATAGTCAGCTCCCTCGCTACTCAGAATATCCAAAGTACAATATCAGCAAATTGCTTTTGTGTGTTCTATAGTGTCTGTCTGTAAGATGAATCTCTATGGAGAATATTTCAAAGGGTTCTTCTGTAATGACCCATAATCCATTAGACACAGAGGAATGAGAGAAGTCACGGTGATATAAAGGAACTAGTGCTGTTTCACACACACACACACACACACACACACACACACACACACACACACACACACACACACACACACACACACACACACACACACACACACACACACACACACAGGCAGGCGGAGAAAAGGAGCGAGAGAGAGATAGAAACAGAAGAAGGAGAAACGAGCAGAGAAAGAGAGAACTTGAGAAGAAAAAAAAGAGACAGAAAGAGAGGGGGGTGAGATTCTATAGATAACCCGAGTTTGGGAGAAAACGAGGGCAGTTGGTATAGGGAACAAAAGAGACATTGGATGACAATAGAGTTGGGAGGTGCTCAGAGGTTGTACTGTAGGTTAGTGAGCAGCGTAAACTCGACTGGTCACAAGGAACACACACACACCACAGGAGGCTGCTGATGGGAGGACGGCTCATAATAATGGTAGGAACAGTGCAAATGGAATGGCATCAAACACCTGGAAACCATGTGTTTCATGTATTTGATTCCATTCTCCTGATTCTGCTCCAGTAATTGCCACGAGCCCGTCCTCCCCAATTAAGGTGCCACCAACCTCCTGTGAGGTACACACACTAGTCACACTCACTTTGCTCTGGTACATCTTGATGTCATCGTAGGAGTGTGTTTGCCAGGCCAGCTGCTGGAGCTCATCTGCTGTGTATTGACAGGTCTCCAGGTGAGACTTTATAATGTTCTGGGCGATACGATCTATGGAGGGAGAGGGGGTGCAGATACAGAGTCAGACACACTTTGATCACAATTCCAGCAAAACGGTAGCTTACCGTTCATTGTCTATGGAGCATGAAACCGATGAACCGTACACACGCTTAATGAAAACTTCCGAAGGTTTCAGTCCTCATGCAACTTTCTATGTAGTCTCGTCCACCGGCCTGGGGACAAAGTTTATTTTTATGTATCTGAATCTGAATTGTAGAAAATAATTGTTGGGCTAATTGAAACGTGGTGTAGAAAACAGCAGAACGGATCTTTAAAAGAATCAGCTAATGTATTGTATACCCCCATCCAAGTATGTGACAACTCCAATAGAGAATGCACTGTGTACTGAGTAAAACTGTTCAGCTGAGTTGACATTGCAACCTTAGTAAGGCAGGCAACACTCAAGCTTCACTCTGCAATCTGACAGGGTGTTTCTTGCATTGATGGGCTGAGCTTCAATATGATACATGGTCAGCTCACACACTTGCACCCCTCAAGAAAGTCTGATCTCAGGTCCCTCACACTGCTTATCACACTTAACCTCGCCATGACACCTTCATGTTCAAATCATCAACTAAGGCCTGGTGTCTTCCTGCCCCGTACAACACTCGGGCCTCATTATGTCATGCACCTAATGTTTTTGAAGGCGGCACTGATGGTCCAATTGAACACCTGTGAATAAACTTAACCCTAACCCTTAGTTACCTAGCTCTCCCATGCTGACATTGCTTGGCGCCAGCTGACTGTCCTGGTAGGAGCTGTAGTTGAACAGGTTGGTCACAGGGGTCAGGTCGTACACAGGCTCCTGTTTTATGTGCTTCATGCCCGCCATGTCCAGGCCTGACTGATCCGGGGAGGGCTGGGTGGAGTCCATACCGTGGTAGTAGCCGCCGGGGGCACCACCGTTCACCTGGCCCTTGGGGAGCTCGATGACGTGGCCGTTGGCGTAGGTGCCTCCGATCTCGTGGTTGAGGGTGTTGAGGCCGTTGGTCAGGCTGGAGGAGTAGACGCGCGCCAGGGCCTCGGCCTCACCAGTCTGCTGCTGCCGCTCATTCAGGATCCGCTGCTGGTGCTTCTGCACCTCGGCGTACAGGCTGTCTCGCTGCTTCTTTGACATGCGGCCAAACTTCACCGCTATGCACAGAGGGAGGGTTCTTTATTAGTCACATTGTGTTTGGTTTCTCCCTCAGCTTCACCTGTGCTTTTACATTCCAGAGATTACAATAGTATTTGACAATCTTAAAGGGATAGTTCGGGATTTTGTCACTGACGACCTTTTATCTACTTCCCTAGAGTCAGATAAACTTGTGGATACCATTTTTGTTTCTGCGCCCAGTATGAAGGAAGTTTGAGGTAGTTTCACAAGGCAATGCCAACTAGCATTAGCGCTATCTTGGCGCTAGCATGCTAGCTGTAACCGAAGACTTTCAGTTTTTGCGCTAAGCTAGTTAGCGTTGGCTCGCGAAACTACCTCTAACTTCCTTTATATTGGACGCAGAGACAAAAATGATATCCATGTGTTCATCTAGGGAAATAGATGAAGGGCTTCATTGTCAAAATCACAAACTATCCATTTAAGTAAGCAAGTGTCTACACTTGTGTATGTATTTGTGTGTACGTTCATGTGTGTGTCGAAGCGGTCTCACCATCTCTGGACATTCCAAGTGCGAGACACTTCTGTAAGCGGCAGTGTTGGCAGCGGTTTCGGTTGGTCCTGTCGATCAGACAGTTCCTCTGGCGAGGGCAGGAGTATGCAGCGTTGTTCTGCTGACTACGTCTGAAGAACCCCTACAGGACAATCACAAACACGAGCGGTCAGTCAATGTTTTGGAAATAAAGGAAAAGATGTGAAAAGAATACAAAATAATAAAATAGAATAGAAAAGATCTCACGGAGAGTAGGAAAGAGACGGCGGAATAAGAAAGAAGATATAAAACAAAATGACAGAGGAGAAGGATGGACAGAGGGAACAACAGAGCTGTGTTGACAACTCACTTTGCAGCCCTCACATGTGATGACTCCATAGTGGATTCCTGATGACTTGTCTCCGCAAATTTTGCATGGTATAACTTCGATTTGGGCTGTGGACAGAGAGAGGGGGAGGGGAAAACACACATACCTGAGTTACATAACCGTTTTATTGTATCACACACACTGTGATACACACAGTGTTAATGGCCGCCCAACTTTTCCCCCACTGTCGGGGGGCTCATTAGTGTGTGTGTGTGTGTGTGTGTGTGTGTGTGTGTGTGTGTGTGTGTGTGTGTGTGTGTGTGTGTGTGTGTGTGTGTGTGTGTGTGTGTGTGTGTGTGTGTGTGTGTGTGTTTCTGTCACTTATGACCCAGTGAGCGGGCACAGCACTCCCAATCAGAAGGAACCTCTCCAGTCAGCAGGTCACTGTGACATTGGGACATCCTGTTAATTTTAGCCATGTTTTTTTTTGTAGCGGTAATGACAGGAACACTAGTGACAGACTTTATGTCATGAGGACGAGCAGGGGTCCTTAGATGTGCTCCCAGGATTGTAGTGGGGTTACATCACCAAAGTATCTTCCTTTATTCACTCACTCGCATTGTAAACGTAGTGTACTGTTGGACTGAAATCGCCACACACAGAAACCATTAGGCGTGTCCAGTGACCACAGTAACCAGTGTAGCCACGTAGTTCAAGACGGAGAAGGAGAGCGGCAGATAGATCGAGCGATAGGTGGCACATATCTGCTGAGACTGCACACTCACTATAAAGAGATTAGACACTAATCCTAAATGACTTCCTTCCTCCCAAGCTCTTTCCTTGCGATGCACACTGGCTTATCCAAAGCACCGATTCCCTAATATTCTTTCTGTACCTGAACCTGGTAGAATCAGGTAAGATGGTTATAAACAGACATTTCAGGTGATTATAAAACATGTTTTGTTTAGTTACTTTTTTCTTGAAATGTTTCTCTAACTTTACTGCAAGTCAAGCTAGCTTGCACTGCAGAGCAGCAAACGCTAGCTAGTTAAAAGATAGGCTAGGTTGACTATAAAATTGTGGCTAGCAACCTCAACCTAACAATTACCATCACAATACACTTAAATGGGAGGCAACAGATTATATATATATATATATATATATATATATACACACACATATACACATACATACACATACACACACAACCATTCAAAAGTTAGGGGTCACTTAGAAATGTCCTAGTTTTTGAAAGAAAATTTTAAAAAATTGTCCATAAACCTCTTATGGCTAGGGGGCAGTATTTTCACGGCTGGATAAAAAACGTACCCGATTTAATCTGATTATTAGTCCTGCCCAGAAACTAGAATATGCATATAATTATTAGCTTTGGATAGAAAACACTCCAAAGTTTCTAAAACTGTTTGAATGGTGTCTGTGAGTATAACAGAACTCATTTGGCAGGCCAAAACCTGAGAAGATTCTGTTCAGGAAGTACCCTGTCTGACCATTTCTTCCCCTTGTTGATTCTCTTTATCTATTACAAGGGATCTCTGCTGTTACGTGACACTTCCCACGTCTCCAATGGGCTCTCAGAGCCCGGGAAAAACCTGAATGACGTAATTCAAAGCCCTGGCTGAAACACACGAGAGCTTTTGCTAAGTGGTCTATCAGCAGACAAAAGACTTAGGCGCGTGACCTGCCCGCCCCCGCCTTTCGGTTTTTCCCTCTGTTTACAGACACGCAGATTCCCGGTCGGAATATTATCGCTTTTCTACGAGATAAATTGCATAAAAATATATTTTAAACAGCGGTTGACATGCTTCGAAGTACGGTAATGGAATATTTAGAAATGTTTTGTCACGTTATGCGCCATGCGCACGACCGTGATTTACCATTCGGATAGTGTCTAGAACTCACGAACAAAACGTCGCTGATGGAACATAACGATGGATTATTTGGGACCAAACCAACATTTGTTATTGAAGTAGAAGTCCTGGGAGTGCATTCTGACGAAGAACAGGAAAGGTAAGACCAATTTTCTTATAGGAAATGTGATTTTGGTGAAGGCTAAACTGGGTGGGTGTCTAAATAGCTAGCCCGTGATGGCTGGGCTATGTACTTAGAATATTGCAAAATGTGCTTCATCCGAAAAGCTATTTTAAAATCGGACATATCGAGTGCATAGAGGAGTTCTGTATCTATAATTCTTAAAATAATTGTTATGCTTTTTGTGAACGTTTATCGTGAGTAATTTAGTAAATTGTTAGTAAATTCCCCGGAAGTTTGCGGGGGGTATGCTAGTTCTGAACGTCACATGCTAATGTAAAAAGCTGGTTTTTGATATAAATATGAACTTGATTGAACAGACATGCATGTATTGTATAACATAATGTCCTAGGTGTGTCATCTGATGAAGATCATCAAAGGTTAGTGCTGCATTTAGCTGTCTTCTGGGATTTTGTGACATTATATGCTAGCTTGAAAAATGGGTGTCTGATTATTTCTGGCTGGGTACTCTGCTGACATAATCTAATGTTTTGCTTTCGTTGTAAAGCCTTTTTGAAATCGGACAGTGTGGTTAGATTAACGAGAGTCTTGTCTTTAAATAGCTGTAAAATAGTCATATGTTTGAAAAATGGAAGTTTTCGGATTTTAGAGGAATTTGTATTTGGCGCCACGCCCATCATTGGATATTGGAGCAGACGTTCCGCTAGCGGAACATCTAGATGTAATAACATCAAATTGATCAGAAATACAGTGTAGACATTGTTAATGCTGTAAATGACTATTGTAGCTGGAAATGGCCGATTTTTTATGAAATATCTACATAGGCGTACCGAGGCCCATTATCAGCAACTATCACTCCTGTGTTCCAATGGCATGTTGTGTTCGCTAATCCAAGTTTATCATTTTAAAAGGCTAATTGATCATTAGAAAACCCTGATTAAAGAAGCAATAAAACTGGACTTCTTTAGACTAGTTGAGTATCTGGAGCATCAGCATTTTTGGGTTCGATTACAGGCTCAAAATGTCCAGAAACAAAGAAGTTTTTTCTGAAACTCGTCAGTCTATCCTTCTTCTGAGAAATGAAGGCTATTCCATGCGAGAAATTTCCAAGAGACTGAAGATCTTGTACAGCGCTGTGTACTACTCCCTTCACAGAACAGCGCAAACTGGCTAGCCAGAATAGAAAGAGGAGTGGGAGGCCCCGGTGCACAACTGATCAAGAGGACAAGTACATTAAAGTGTCTAGTTTGAGAAACAGACTCATCACAAGTCCTCAACTGGCAGCTTCATTAAATAGTAAACACAAAACACCAGTCTCAACGTCAACAGTGAAGAGGCGACTCCGGGATGCTGGCCTTCTAGGCAGTTGACAGTGCATGCCATAGCAAACACCAAGCCGTGAGGTCGAAGCTCCGAGACAGGATTGTGTCGAGGCACAGATCTAGGGAAGGGTACCAAAATATTTCTGCAGCATTGAAGGTCCCCAAGACAGAGCTCCAAAGTTCCTCTGTGGAGATGGGAGAACCTTACAGAAGGACAACCATCTCTGCAGCACTTATGGTAGAGTGGCCAGACGGAAGCCACTCCGGCGGTAAGACACATTACAGCCCACTTGGAGTTTGCCAAAAGGCACCTAAAGGACTCTCAGACCATGAGAAAAAAGATTCTCTGGTCTGATGACACCAATATTGATATTTTTGGCCTGAATGTCAAGCGCCACATCTGGAGGAAACCTGGCACCATCCCTGCGGTGAAGCATGGTGGTGGCAGCATCATGCTGTGGGGATGTTTTTCAGTGGCAGGGACTGGGAGACTAGTCAGGATCGAGGGAAAGATGAAAGGAGCAAAGTACAGCGAGATCCTTGATGAAAACCTGCTCCAGAGTGCTCAGGACCTCAGACTGGGGCAAAGGTTCACCTTCCAACAGGTCAACAACCCTAAGCACACTGCCAAGACAACGCAGGAGTGGCTTTGGGACAAGTCTCAATGTCCTTGAGTGGCCCAGCCAGAGCCCGGACTTGAACCCGATCGAACATCAATGCAGAGACCTTAAAATAGCAGTGCAGTAACGCTCCCCCATCCAACCTGACACGAGATTGAGAGGATCTGCAGAGAAGAATGGGAGGAACTCCCCAAATACAGGTGTCAAGCTTGTAGTGCCATCCCCAAGAAGACTCGAGGCTGTAATCACTGCCAAAGGTTCTTCAACAAATTACTGAGTAAAGTGTCTGAATACTTACGTAAATGTGATATTTCTGTTTTTTTAAAAACCTGTTTTTGCTTTGTCATTATGGCTTATTGTGTCTATATTTTTGTTTCATCCATTTTAGAATAAGGCTGTAACGTAACAAAATGTGGTAAAATTCTAGGTGTCTGAATACTTTCCGAATGCACTGTATATATACAGTACCAGTCAAAAGCTTGGACACACCTACTCATTCCAGGGTTTTTCTTAATTTTTACTATTTTCTACATTGTAGAATAATAGTGAAGACATTAAAACTTTGAAATAACACATATGGAATCATGTAGTAACCAAAAAAGTGTTAAACAAATGAAAATATATTTTATATTTCAGTTTCTTCAAAGTAGCCACCCTTTGCCTTGATGAGAGAATGCCAAGAGTGTGCAAAGCTGTCATCAAGGCAAAGGGTGGCTACTTTGAAGAAACTGAAATATAAAATATATTTTGATTTGTTTGACACTTTTTTGGTTACTACATGATTCCATATGTGTTATTTCAAAGTTTTAATGTCGTCACTATTATTCTACAATATAGAAATTAGTAAAATAAAGAAAAACCCTTGAATGAGTAGGTGTTTCCCAACTTTTCACTGGTACTGTACACATATATATTTTAAATTATTATTATTATTTCTATTACTATTTTCCCCTAACCCTACTACCCCTCCCCTAATTGGAGTAAACTAATGGACAACAACACCTAGGCTTCTACTTCCAGCTTATACATACTATATACATTATCCGGACAATGCATTTTAGAGTAGTTATCTTTTGTTTTTAATCCAATCCTTGAGCTTCCCACAACCCCTCCCATCTATCTCTCAAGACCATCCAGTTTTCTATTTGCCATATATTTTTCAACTGTGCTGTGATGTTTCACAAAAGATCTGAACCTTTCTATTCTCAACGATTTTACAGATTATTTCATTTACAAACATTTTTGCCAAAAGTATTATTATATTATTGATCGATTGACTTAGATTTTTCAAATCACCCAGCATTGCTATTTGCAGAGTTAGCTCCAGGTAAATGTTGCAGTCCTTCAGCCATTCCTGAACCTGCGACCAAAAACAAGCTACATATGGACAGTACCAAAACAAATTATCTAATGATTCTGTCTCTTCGCAGCAAATGCTGCAGAGCTGGGATGGTTGTATTCCCCATATATATAACATTCTATTGGTTGCAAGAATTTTGTATGATAATTTAAATTGAAAAATTATACGTTTTGAATCCGGTGTCGTTTTATGTATCAGTTCATAAAGCATGTGCCATGGAATCGGTACATAAAAAATCTCTTCTCAACTGTTTTGCAATCTATATGGCACAGCTGTCAATTTTTTGGTCCTTAAATGAAACTGGTATACTTTTTTATTTATCACAATTTTCTTTAACAAATGTTGGTCTATAATGCAGAGCCGAAAGACAAGTTACTTACTTTTTCCCCCTTCCACTTGCCTCTTCCATTTTTATGGTAAGGCTGCAATTAGTTGGTTGTAAATCTGTGTGACATAACTCCACCAGTCCTATTTATGATATCATTTACAAAGATACGTTTTTAAACATCTTTATTATTTAACATTACTATTAAAACAGTTCTCACTTATAGTAATGGTTAATTGTTTACAAGTTGCTAGCTATACCATAAAGCCATCACCAAAAACTACATATTTTCATCTTCTTGTCTGTTTTGGTAACTTCCTGTTCTTCCACGGACTCTGGCTGGACTAAAGACGACACAAAGATTGAACATTTTCAAAGTATGCGGTGTCCGTCTTCCATTGACATCCGGCACAACGTAATGGAGTGTTTATGGGTATTATGAACAAGGCTTTAGGGCTCTATTCAATCTGTATCGCTGAAGCGTTACAGATTGCACGCTAGAAATGTTGAGGTAATTTCCAATTGAGGCGACATATGCAGCATTTACCATGAATGCAGTCTCTGCTAACACGGGAACATTGCCTTTAAATTTCAATCACGCTGTAACGCTGAACGTCTGATACGGATTGAATACAGCCCTATTTTCAGTTTCTGAAATAGTAATATTCCACAAATCTACGAGAATGAATAGCCTTCAGATTTTGTCTGAAACAGATAAAAACACATAGCACTTTGATGACCCTGAGAATAGCACAAAACTACTAAAAACAAGGGACCCCAACTGGGTTGTGTTCATTTGGAACCAAACGGAAGAAAAATGGACAGATCAGGAAGGGACTACCTGGATTTGTCCAATAAGAAACACTAGTTTTCCTTTTACGTTGCAAACATTATTTTTACTTGTGCCCTAATGAACACAACCAATGATTCATTACGATCTGTGGTAGAGCAATAGCAGAAAAACTGTACACTGTACAAAGTACACAGAGAAATGACATCTAACATTTTAGCCTATGAATGTAGTAATTTGTGGTCGAAGGCAATGTCCAAAAGTATGTCTTACCTATGGCATCCGTTTTCATTTTCCGCGGAGACACATGCATAAACACATGTAGCCTACACACACCGCTCTGTGTTGCAGCTACAACAGGATAACAGGTGTTTTAATGTGTGTGTGCTAATGATTGTGTGCATATGCATGTTTTGTGGGTGTCTGATTGGTTTACATCACTGCATCAGCAGTGTTTATGGAGTGTGTGTATGTGGTTTGTATGTCATCTGTGTGTGTATAGTGTCATAATGGGATTAGCTCAGGGAGATAATGACTACTCAGTTGTCTGCTGCCTAAGCTGGAGCTGTCTTGTACCTCTTTACCCAGGGAGGGATGTCCCACTCTCCCCACAAAGCCTGAGTAAGAGAGGGTTCGACTGCGGGTTTAATGACCCTGACCTCTGTGACCCCGGAGTCTAAGACCATGTGGTGACACAAGGTTAGTTAGATCCTGACCCCACACGACCCAGGACACTATTATGTTACACAGACAGACAGACAGACAGACAGACAGACAGACAGACAGACAGACAGACAGACAGACAGACAGACAGACAGACAGACAGACAGACAGACAGACAGACAGACAGACAGACAGACAGACAGACAGACAGACAGACAGACAGACACTGAAAGATTGAAACTAACAATGTCCGAATTCATGTATGGGTTATGGAGACTCCATATACTGTAACAGTCTTTGTAACATTCTTTCTGGTGTGGTCAGCCACGCACTTAGCCACTCATGTGGGAATGGAGAGGAGGTACAGTAGGGGTTAAAACTGATGAGGGGTAAAACAAGGCCCTCTTGAGAGCTGAAAACCCTCATCAGACAGGACAGTTTGTACTCACCCCCATTTATATAATCTTCCACCTATTCCTTTCCCTTATCGATCTACAAGCCCTACATACCCATTGTGAACGTGAGTCATTAACTGTGTGTTCAGGGGGTGTGTGTATGTGTGTGTGTGTGGACTGGGACTGTGAGTGTCATGAAGGAAGGACTCTCTGGGTTTGTTCTAGAGGTGACCCATTTCCACCAGTTCCTGGCCAGTGACAAACTGGGTCAGCGCAGCGGGCTGGACTGGGCCGGACTGGGAAGGAACACACACACAGTGTGATGCAGTGAAGATGTCTATTTATAGTGTGAAAAACAGGTCAGTTGTGCCTCAGGAAATGGCAGTAATAAACAGAGAACAACACTCTGTGTTTGTGTGTGTGTTCAGCCGCTCTCATTTACAACCACCTTCTGCTGTAATTTCCCAGAATGTCTCTTTGTAGCTCCTTTAGGAACAACTCCTTATTAACTTCAAGTGTGGACATCTTAAAAACGCATTTATCAACTGACCACTCTACAGTTTATAATAACGTTTTGAGCGGTGTGTGAACCGACGAAGATTATAATCCGGCTGTCAATGTTTCTGTGTTCATGTGGGTGAGTGTGTATGAGTGTGTAAGCTTTTGGGTGATTTTGTGTATGTGAATTTGTGTGTAGGCGTCTGTATTCTTATGTGTGTGTTTGAGAGTGTGTGTGTGTGTGTGTGTGTGTGTGTGTGTGTGTGTGTGTGTGTGTGTGTGTGTGTGTGTGTGTGTGTGTGTCTCTGTGTGTGTTAGAGATTGTGTGTTTCAGAATATGTGTGTGTGTGTGTGTGTGTTAGAGAGTGTGTGCATAGCCACCGGGCCTGTCAGGTGGAATAAGGATCCAGTCGTGACAGCTTGGCTGTTGCTAAGACGACAACCCACTCGCTTCTGTCGTCTGGCTGTCAGAGCAATGATTTGCTGAGCTGTCACACACACGCCTACAGGAAGTGATGTCACCAAACTCTGGAGTATTTCTTGCTTACTATCACCATCCCTACCCTTCTTACTGCCTCCTCTCACCTGGTGCACCAACACTATAGTCACATTTTTAACCAAGTCAAATCAAGTGGCTCTAAAACTGTGTATTTACGTAGTAGTAATGCAGACAGGTACATTGAGTGCAGTTACTACTGTATATATGGAACACGTGCTTCAGGATCCTATTCCACATGACTTTAGAACAGATAGATAGCATATAGATAGCAGATAAATAGCTGCATGAATGATTCCTAGGCCCTCTGACTGGCTGGCTGTGTGGGCGTGGCTGCCCTCTGACCCTCTGACTGGCTGGCTGTTTGTTATCCAAAGGTTATGTAAGAGTGCAGCGCTGGCGATTCCATGGCTAAGAGGAGCTCAGCCCCACAATCTCCTCAGAGAGAGAGAGAGAGTAAGAGAGAGACACAGACACCAACAAACAGACAGACAGACAGGTGGGTTACAGTAAAGTAAGGGAGACAGTTTTGACGGGTAGTCTGGTTGGTGCAGTGAGTGATGTGTAGTGAACTGGCACGTGGAGTGTGTTAATTGATTTTTAATGAAGTGAGGAACTCCACTCAGTCTCCTGGGTTCCCAACTCTCTAAATAGAGCCTTAATTAGCTTCATTAGAAGAGATGGGAGCATCCGTACATGAGCACTGGCTTACCATAACTCAATTTATAAAGAACACACACACACACACACACAGAGGATATGAGCACAAAGCAAGACAACATCAAAACTTGAAATTGCCATGTGGTCTCCTGATTAAATGGGCAGAAGTTGAAGTTGATGTGCTTAATGTACATGTCCCAGAAAAGTTAAAAATAGATAGGATGTTGAAACTGTGGAGAGGGAAATACCTGTCCATCTACGGGAAAATGACCCAGATGAATGTTCTATTGATTATCGCAGGTTCCATATTTATTCATGGCTCCACTGCCTCCAGGAGTCCTTTTTCAAGCCATGCAAGACATTTTTTATTTCTTTTTTATTTGAAATGGCAAACCATTAAACAACCACCTTTATATTATGAACATGAGTTAGAAGGGTTAAAACTAGGAAATATTAAGGCATTAAACCTCTCTCAAAATGATATTTAAATCCAAACTGGTTTTGCAGCAGGCTACTAAGAGAGGCACATCCAAGGTTCAAAGTGGTCTTTCTGCCGTTATACAGATTAAAACCAACCATTTCCGGTGGATTGATTATGGATCCCTGCTTAAAGTATGATCCTTTTTAAATGAATGAATACAGAGTTGGTTACGATTCCAATGTCATCCTCCAGAAGAGGCAGAACAAATATTACAGCAAATAATATGGTTAAAACTCCAATGTACTAATAGAGGAAAGATCCATTTTCTTGGGAGAAATGCATAAAATATCATGTTTCTGAATGACATTGTAAATAAGGATGGTCAAATTGTCACACAAGCTATTAACAAAGGTGTATGGAGATGTATGTTCAATCCCAAATTATAACACACTCATTGAAGCTCTGCCACAGAAATTGAAGAGGCAATTACTCAAAAGAGAAAGGAATGAAATGATTTGTCTGCCTCCAATGAAAAACAATGCATGGCCTAAAATGATTAGTATAAATTGTAAAATGTATCAGTTTCACTTAAAGTCGAGCGGTTTGATAACTATGCCGCTTCAAATTCAAGATGGTTGGGAACAGGTTTTTTATGTCCCAATACCAAATTCAAGATGGTTGGGAACAGGTTTTTTATGTCCCAATACCATGGCATCGGATTTATGAACTGATTTACAAAACAACAACTGAGGCATCAATCCGTTCTTTTCAGTTGAAACTATGATATAAATCTGCACCACTAATGATGGCACAACATGCAGAGGGATGTCTCCGGTCACCATTCCTTTTCCTGGTAGCCATCGACTGGATCATGAAGAAGACAACAGGCAACAGGCGAAATGGCATACAGTGGTTTCTATGGACACAGTTTGACGACCTCAACTTTGCGGGCGATCTAGCACTCCTGTCACACATTCAATAACAAATTCAAGATAAAATACCAGACCTGGACACCACATCATCCCAACTAGGACTCCATATCCACAGAAACAAAACCAAGATAATAAGGCTCAACAACTGTTCAGCCCCTGGTTCGACTGTGATCTTGCAGAGTTACTCCACCTCCAAGAATTGCATTTGGCGAAAGGCTCGGCACACGCATCCTCAGGCTGACTGGCTATCGTTTAGGCAAATGAGAAATAAGTGCACTCAGGCTATCCGGAAGGCCAAAGGTAGTTACTTTAAGGAGCAGTTCTCTCTCTGTGGGTCTAAGCCCAAGAAGTTCTGGGAAACGGTTAAAAACCTGGAGAATTAACCCTCCTCCTCACAGCTGCCCATGTCCCTTAATGTTGATGATGTGGTTGTTACTGACAAGAAGCACATGGCTGAGCTCTTTAATCAACACTTCATTAAGTCAGGATTCCTATTTGACTCAGCCATGCCTCCTTGCCTGTCCAACATTTTCTCATCTCCCACCCCTTCTAATGCGACTATCCCTGATGCTTCTCCCTCTTTTCCCCCTGCCCCACTACAAAGTTTCTCCCTGCAGGCAGTCACTGAGTCCAAGGTGCTAAAGGATCTCCTTAAACTTGACCCCAAAAATCCATCTGGGTCAGGTGGTTTAGACCCTTTCTTCTTTAAGGTTGTTGCCCCTGTCATCGCCAAGTCTCTCTCCTTTTTGGGGAAGTTCACATTGCTTGGAAGGCAGCCACGGTTCATCCTTTATTTAAAGGGGGAGATCAAGCTGATCCTAACTGTTATAGGCCTATTTCTATTTTGCCCTGTTTATCAAAAGTGTTGGAAAAACTTGTCAATAATCAACTGACTGGCTTTCTGGATGTCTATAGTATTCTTTTGGGTATGCAATCTGGTTTCCGCTCAGGTTATGGATGTGTTACTGCAACCTTAACTGTCCTCAATGATGTCACCATTGCCCTTGATTCTAAGCAATATTGTGCTGCTATTTTTATTGACTTGGCCAAAGCTTTTGATACGGTAGACCATTCCATTCTTCTGGGCCGGGTAAGGAGTATTGGTGTCTCTGAGGGGTCTTTGGCCTGGTTTGCTAACTATCTCTCTCAAAGAGTGCAGTTTATAAAGTCAGAAAATCTGCTGTCTCAGCCACTGCCTGTCACCAAGGGAGTACCCCATGGCTTGATCCTAGGCCCCACGCTCTCCTCAATTTACATCGACAACATAGCTCAGACAGTAGGAAGCTCACTCATCCATTTATATGTAGGTAATAGAGTCTTATACTCAGCTGGCCCCTCCCCGGATTTTGTGTTAAATGCTCTACAACAAAGCTTTCTTATTGTCCAACAAGCTTTCTCTACCCTTAACCTTGTTCTGAACACCTCCAAAACAAAGGTCATGTGGTTTGGTTTCCTCTATCGTAATCGCTCCTCTTTCACCCCAGCTGCCAAACTAACCCTGATTCAGATGACCATTCTACCCATGCTAGATTACGGAGACATAATTTATAGATCGGCAGGTAAGGGTGCTCTAGAGCGGCTAGATGTTCTTTACCATTTGGCCATCAGATTTGCCACCAATGCTCCTTATATGACACATCACTGCACTCTATACTCCTCTGTAAACTGGTCATCTCTGTATACCCATCGCAAGACCCACTGGTTGATGCTTATTTATAAAACCCTCTTAGGCCTCACTCCCCCCTATCTGAGATATCTACTGCAGCCGTCATCCTCCACATACAACACCCATTCTGACAGTCACATTCTGCTAAAGGTCCCCAAAGCACACAGTTGCTAGCTGCTTCAGTTTGAAGCAGCTAGCGACTGAAACAAGCTGCAACAAACACTCAAACTGTCACGTCCTGACCATAGAGTCCTTATTTTCTATGGTAGAGTAGGTCAGGGCGTGACTGGGGGGTTAGTCTAGCTTATTATTTCTATGTGTGGTTCTAGGTTTATTTGTCTATGTTGGTGATTGTGTGTGATTCCCAAATAGAGGCAGCTGGCATTTGTTGTCTCTAATTGGGGATCATATTTAAGTAGCTGTTTTTCCCACTTGTGTTTTATGGGATATTGTTTTGAGTTAGTGCATGTAGCATCTCTGTAGTCACAGTTTGTTTATTCATTTATTGTTTGTTTTGTATTTTGCTAAGTTTCACTTTATAATAAAGATGTGGAACGCTACTCACGCTGCGCCTTGGTCCATCTATACACACGAACGTGACAAACTGGACAGTTTTATCTCAATCTCTTCATTCAAAGACTCAATCATGGACACTCTTACAGACAGTTATGGCTGCTTTGTGTGATGTATTGTTGTCTCTACCTTATTTCCCTTTGTGCTGTTGTCTGTGCCCAAGAATGTTTGTTCCATGTTTTGTGCTGCTACCATGTTGTGTTGCTACCATGTTGTTGTCATGTTGTGTTGCTACCATGTTCTGTTGTCATGTGTTGCTGCCTTGCTATGTTGTTGTCTTAGGTCTCTTTATCTAGTGTTGTGTTGTCTCTCTTGTTGTGATGTGTGTTTTGTCCTATATTTATATTGTATTTATTTGTTTATTTTAATCCCAGGCCCCCGTCCCTGCAGGAGGCCTTTTGCCTTTTGGTAGGTCTTCAATGTAAATAATAATTTGTTCTTAACTGACCTGTCTAGTTAAATAAAGGTTAAATAAAATAACAAATCCAAATGTCCAATCACCCTCAAAGAACCACTGGAGGATGTCAGCTCCTTCACCTACCTGGGCAGCATTATCATCAAACAAGGCATGGCAGGTAGCATAGCGTTTATGAGCGTTGGGCCAGCAACCGAAAGGTCGCTGGTTTGAATCCCTGAAACGGCAAGGTGAAAGAATCTGCTGTTCTGCCCTTGAGCAAGGCAGTTAACCTCCAACAACCACTGCTCCCCGGGTGCCGATGACGTCGATTAAGGCGGCCCCATGCACATCTCTGATACAGAGGGGTTTGATTTAAACGCGGAAGACACATTTCGGTTGAATGCATTCACTTGTGCAACTGACCAGGTATCCCTAACTGAGGAGGACGTAAAGGCAAGAATAACCTTCGTCTCCCTAAGAATCATCTGGAGCTCCAAGAATATAAAAAAAAAGAATCCGTTTTTTCAACAGCAATGTTAAGTCAGTGCTGCTGTATGGTTCGGAAAGACGGAGGACAACTAAAGTCACAATAACAACAATCTTCATAAACAAGTGCCTGCCACGTATCCTTAACAACAGATGGATGGACAGAGTCAGTAACATTGACCTGTGGGAGCCCACCAATCATGTATCGGTGGAAGAGGAGATCCAGAGGAGAAGATGGGGATGATTCGGCCACACCCTTTGAAAGCCCCCCTCCAACATCACCAGGTAAACTCTATCCTGGAACCCACATGGGAAAAGAAAAAGAGGGCTCCCGAGAAACACTTGGAGGCAGGAGCTTGAGGCAGATGCAAGGAAAACCAGCATGGGGTGGAACGAGCCTGAGAACACTGCCTAGAACAGAGTGTGATGGAGAGGAGTCGTCAATGCAGTGGTGGAAAATGTACCCAATTGTCATACTTGAGTAAAAGTAAAGTTACTTTAATAGAAAATTACTCAAGTAAAAGTGAGAGTCACTCATTAAAATATTTCTTGATTATGTGGTTTTAAATTTACTTAAGTATCAAAAGTAAATGTAATCTATATATGTTGTATCAAAATAAATCATTTCAAATTCCTTATATTAAGCAAAACAGACGGCACGACTTTCTTCTTGTTTCTTTTATTTACGTATAGACAGGCACATTCCAACACAAAGACATAATTTTACAAACAAAGCGTTTGTGTTTAGTGAGTCCGCCAGATCAGAGGCAGTTGGGATGACCAGGGATGTTCTCTTGATAAGTGCATGCATTGGACCATTTTCCTGTCCTGCTAATCATTTAAAATGTAACGAGTACTTTTGGGTGTCAAGGAAAATGTATGGAGTAAAAAGTACATTATATTCTTTAGGAATGTAGTGGAGTAAAAGTAAGTTGTCAAAAATAGAAAAAGTAAAGTACAAAAAATGACTCCAAGTAAAAATACTTTCAAGTACTACTTAACACCACTGCGTCGATGCCCTATGTTCCCAAAGGAGCGATGGGCCTAAGTAAGTAATTCTCGCCACAAAGAGCATGCTCAATATATATGGCAATGAACAGTCAGCCCTGTTCAGACTCGAGGAAACATAATAAATAGATCATCTCTTTTGGTTCTGTCCTTCGGTGGCTCACTTTTGGAGTCAGGTTCAGGAGTGTTTGTTAAGTCATAATGTCTGTGTTCAGATGGACCTACAAACAGTACTGTTAGGAGATCTGAAAAACCACTATCAATCAATGGAAAATATGATTATAATCTTAGGTAAACAATAACTTTTTTAGGGCAATCACGGTAGAAATGGCACAAATAGAGAGGTTCAGAACCTCGTAAGACACCACAGTAAATTAGAAGGATGTTTGCAAAGGGAAATAGTAAAATGGTAGTTGACTCGGAAAGATGGGTTAGCCTGTGGAAATCTGAGTGTTGGAATTAAGATTAGAGTGATTGGTTGATAAACTTGGAATCCAGTATGATTAGGAAATAAACATTATATATTGAATTGTAATGTTTTCCACCAAGTCCTTCAACTAGGAAAGAGGGGAGTAGGGGCATAATAAATCATATATAAAAAGGGGATTAGAAATGATGCAAGTAATGGTATTTGATAGACTCCAATTCTATCTAGCTGATCTACCCCCCCCCCCCAAAAAACCCCCCCCCCAGAAATACCAAGCGCAATACCAGCCCTTATTAGAACAGCAATAAACTCTGGGGTGATCTTTCTACCACTAGGTGTTGCTGTATTTCAACAGGCGTAGGGGCTATTTGTGTAAGTGTGAACAGAAGGGGCAGATTGGACATGCATGTTTCATCTATTAACTAGAGGGGACGAGCTACAAAGACACACCCGGGGCTGTACTATGTTCAGCATGCTGTTGCATGGGATGGGACCGTGGAGTAGCAACAATAGGGATTATGTAGCTACTTGCGTTGTTGCTACACACACACACACACACACACACACACACACACACACACACACACACACACACACACACACACACACACACACACTCCCGGACCCTTGCACCTGTGTTTTCACTAGGGTCAGCAACGGCTACATTGACCCACTTGGATGGCTCTGGCATCATGGCAGCAGCCGGGTATTGTAGGTAATTACTCAGACCTGTCTGTATGGTTGGCACTATCTCCATGGGCTCCGTACAGTCTGCTGGAGTGAAGAATAACGCAGGGCAGGCAAGCAGGGACCTATCCCCCGTCCCCCTTCCCTCCCCTGATGCCTGCCTGTGTTGTGGGGCAAACATGTATTTGTCCAGTTGACAGTAGCCATGATGCATCAAGGATGTTAGTTACTCCCCCCTTGCCCTCCTCCACTCCCTTATGTGTAAGAGGGCACAGGCTCGTCCAGTTTGCCGCAAGGCTGCAATGCTTTGTGGGTAATTGCTCATGGGGCAGGTCTGGGATCAGCTGCGCTGGGCTCATGGAATCCAGCTCTGTGTTCCGATTGTACACCCCAGAGAGGGAACAGAAGGGGGCCACTGGCTGACATTCAACGCATCGATTCACACATGCACAAAAGTGTACATATGTATACACATGTACAAATGCACTCATACGTATGCACATGACAGTGTTTGTATAGTGTTTATGCAGCGTTGATACGTCCTGTTTTAACTACAACTGCGTGCACAAGTGTACGGTATTTTTCTCCACCCTGCGGAGTATTTCCCACGTCTCCCTTGCACGCCTCCACCCCCCCCCCCCCGCCCACTAGAAGTGAAGCCCACACAACACATTGTGGGGTTCCTAGTGAGTGGCCCTGAGATGGGGAGGCATGCAAAGGAGGCGTGGGAAATACTCCACAGGGTAGACCCAATCCCATCGCCCACAACCCGTCCCTCCCACCCCCTGCCCCCTCAGGTCTACCTCTCAAGTACACTGTGCCATCTCCTTCCCAACACCATCCTCTGACTTGTCAAGGCCTCTCCGGGCTTGACCTCTGACCTTTCTTTCAGGCCTGAGAGAGAGAGGGGTGGGGGGTAGTGCATCGGACTGGAAGGAACAAGTCCAAGGATGATTTGTGTGACCACAGCACCTGGTCTCTCCCCCTCTACTCTGAGAGCAGGGGGTAGCCTACACACTGTGTACAGAGATAATGATAAGAATGATCCAAATCATGTATTTGCTGGAGTGTATAAAAATAAGTAAACGCCCGGAGCACATGGAGGCATGGACACACACACTGTCATCCTAGCATCCCGCCAATTCTGCCTGCTCCTTAACCCTCCCTTAACCTCACACTGTTCTTCCTATGGTCTTAATCCTAATTGTAGATGACATTGTGTGTGTGTGTGTGTGTGTGTGTTGTGTGTTCGTGTGTGTGTGTGAGAGAGGGGGAGGGTAGAGGGTAGGAGTAATAGGGAGAAAGAGAGCGAAAACAAGAGAGCTATAGCATTAAAAACCTGCAGATTCTACCACATCTTGGTTGGAGGACACTAGCGAATCACATAGACCCAAAGGAATGGAGGCTAAACATATCACTTATAATAAAATAAGTGTTACCGTAATCCACAGACAAATTAGTGGGCATACACAAATATGTGGACCAAACTACAAGGGGAACCAAACTACAACACTTGCCACTTGCCTTGTGTGTGTGTGTGTGTGTGTGTGTGTGTGTGTGTGTGTGTGTGTGTGTGTGTGTGTGTGTGTGTGTGTGTGTGTGTGTGTGTGTGTGTGTGTGTGTGTGTGTGTGTGTGTGTGTGTGTGTGTGTGTGTGTGTGTGTGTGTGTGTGTGTGTGTGTGTGTGTGTGTGTGTGTGTGTGACAGAGAGAGAGAGGGAGAGAGAGAGAGAAAGAGAGAGAGAGAGAATGTGTGTGTGTGTGTGTGTGTGTGTGAGAGAGAGAGAATGTGTGTGTGTGAGAGAGAGAATGTGTGTGAGAGAGAATGTGTGTGTGTGTGTGTGTGTGTGTGTGTGTGTGTGTGAGTGTGTGTGTGTGTGTGTGTGTGTGGGTGTGTGTGTGTGTGTGTCTCTCAGGGATGGACGCTAATAGCTCGCCTCAGGCCACAATTTAACTCAGTCTAACAAGGTTTTCCCCAAAGTGGCCCCAGGGGCATCTTTCGCAAAGAGCCAAATTGATCACAAAGACAATCAAAGTGTTCGCTTCACCTGCACTCTCTTTCCCTCTCTCTCTCTCACAGACATACAATATCAGTATTTTATGAAAATGAATATGAAGGCACTGCTTAAAACAAAGAGGCTATAATGAAATATGACTTTTTTATAAGGACACTATTCAGAGCACTGTTAGAGAAGACCTGGGTTAAAATACTATTTGAAATCTTTCAAATACTTTGAGCGTTTGCTTTAGCCTGTCTGGAGTACCAGATGGGCAGGGTTTATAATTTTGGGAGGTACCAGCAGGTCAGTACCAGCAGATCTGCTACTGAGGTTCAAGATGAAGTGCAGCTCACAAGAGAGAAATAGAACTGATGATACCCTGGAGAATCTCCTCCATGAGATTAGCTACTGACGCTAACACAGGCTAATCTTTGCCACTCACAAAACGCTAACCCCTATTACAAGCTCATCCGTATAGTTGACACAGTAAGTGCTATAAGTATGCTACCACAAATTTCCTTCTATGGAATACGATGGTGGGCAATACATTTTTATAGCATCTATTTGAGTTGTAGAATACATGCTAAATGCATAATATAAAATAGTCTTCAGAAAAGAGCTTTAGGTAACTAAAAATGAGTTGCATCCATGGTAGTTATGGTCACCTTCTATAGGACGCTATTAAGTGCACAGAAATTACACCTAGATTCCTCCCAGGACATAGTAAAGTCTGGAATGTAACAGGGACATAACGCAACACTACGGTGCGTTCAGAAAGTATTCACATCCCTTGACTTTTTCCGCATTTTGTTGTGTTACAGCCTGAATTTAAACATTTATTAAATTGCGATTTTGTGTCACAATACACTATAATGTCAAATTGGAATTATGTTTTTATAAATGTTTACAAATGAATTACAAATAGAAAGCTGAAATGTATTGAGTCAATAAGTATTCAACCCTGTTGTTATGTCAAGCCTAAATAAGTTCAGGAGTAAAAATGTGCTTAACAAGTCACATAATAAGTTGCATGGACTCACTCTGGGTGCAATAATAGTGTTTAACATGATTTTTAAATGACTACTGCGTCTCTGTACTCCACAAATACAATTATCTGTAAAATACTGAATAGAAAGTCTTATGTTTGGGGCAAACACATCACTGAGTACCACTCTTCATATTTTCAAGCATGGTGGTGGCAGCAACATGTTATGGGTATGCTTGTCATCGGCAACAACTAGGGAGTTTTTTAGGATAAAAATAAATGTAATAGAGCTAAGCACAGACAAGATCCTAGAGGAAAACCTTGTTCAGTCTGCTTTCCAACAGTCACTGGGAGACAAATTACCTTTCAGCAGGACAATTACCTAAAACACAAGGTCAATTATACAGTGGTAAGATGACATTGAATGTTACTGAGTGGCCTAGTTACAGTTTTGACTTAAATCGTCTTGAGAATCTATGGCAAGACATGAAAATGGCTGTCTAGCAATGATCAACAACCATCTTGATAGACCTAAAGAATAATGGGCAAATATTGTACAATCCAAGTGTGCAAAGCTCTTAGAGACTTACCCAGAAATAATCACAGCTGTAATCACTGCCAAAGGTGATTCTAACATGTACTGACTCAGGGGGTTGGATACTTATCTAATCAAGATATATTCGGGCTTTATTTTCCATTAACAATAAAACATGTGAGAATGGTGGAGGCTACTGTAATGACTCTAGAAAGTACAGCTAAGGGTTCTGCCTGACTTCACACTGTGTCCAAGAAATTGTATTAACTGCTTATTAGCTGTTTATTAGCTGTCATTGTTGAATTGTTAAGTAAGACACCGCATAGACGCACACACACACAGATGGTGAATTGCACACATCCAGAAAACTGAATTAACCGCTCACACGATCTGATTGTACCATTACATAACTCTTAAGTCTCTCTCTCTCCCTCTTTCATTATCTTTTTCCTTTCTCCCTTCTCTCTTTCCCTCTCCCATCTCTCTCTCCCATCGCTCTCTCCCATCTCTCTCTCCCTCTCCCATCTCTCTCTCCCATCGCTCTCTCCCATCTCTCTCTCCCTCTCCCATCTCTCGCTCCCTCTCCCATCTCTGTCTCCCATCTCTCTTTCTTCCTTGCCTGTTCTTGTATCCACGTGATTGACATCATGACTACCACCCACAATAGACATGTCTAGTCACTACTGAACAAAAGTGAGCTGATGAGGTCAAAGTTCAAACCCATAGTGCACCACATCACACTCCACCATACTAACAGGTTGCCTCTGCTACCACCACAAGCCAGCGTATGGATACACTGCATAATTGAGAGATACTTCCAGTGTATTTAACAAGGACATACTAAAGAGAGAAAGGCTGCTTCTTTAACTCAGGGTCAGGCAGCACTGGGGTGATAGCAAGAGATCCCTCACAGCCAATATAAACTAAATGCAATGTACTGCTAGCTCCAGCTCACAATGTACTGCTATTCAAGCACACGCACACTCTCTCTCTTTCTCACACACACACCCCACTGACTGAACATATTCCATCCCTCTCAGCGGGAAATCGCATACAATCCCTCAGACACTGAGGAATAAAATCAACACGGAGCAGTCGCTAAGTAAGCGCGCTTGGATGCCACCCTCACGCTCAGAACCACTGGGACCACACACTGATAGAGAAGCACGGTCTACAGGCTGCCGTTAACCACATTATCTCAAACACACTGATAAATCAAACATGCAACAGCAGGCAGACACACACACACACACACACACATTAGCTAGTCTTAATTTGAGTTGAGAGCACAAGTGATGGAAGAGCAGAGTGAGGAGAGACAGGGACACAGGGTTAGAGCAAAAGCAGTGGTGTACAGTAACTAAGTAAAATGTCTTTGAAGTACTACTTAAGTCATTTTTTTGGACTATCTATACTTTACTATTTCTATTTTTGACAGCTTTTGCTCCACTACATTCCAAAAGAAAATATGTACTTTTTACTCCCATACATTTTCCCTGACACCCAAAAGCATTATGGTCCAATTCATGCACCATCAATATAACATGTTGTCATCCCTACTGCCTCTGATTGGTGGACTCACTAAACACAAATACTGTGTTTGTAAAATATGTCTGAGTGTTGGAGTGTGCCCCTGACTGTCCATAAAGGAAAAATCGGGCCGTCTGCTTTGCATAATATAAGGAATTTGATGAATAGCTATTACTTTGTACTTTTACTCAAGTATGACACTTGAGAACTTTTTCCACCACTGTATTTAAGTATATTTAAAACCAGAAACTTTGAGAATTTTACTCAAGTAGTATTTTACTGGGTTACTTTCACTTTTACTTGAGTCATTTTCTATTAAGGTATCTTTGCTTTACTTTTACTCAAGTATGTCAGTTGAATACTTTTCCACCACTGACCAAGACACAGAGGGGATCGAGGAACACAGTTACAGATAGAGAGAGAGGCTATACATACTGTAGTCATACGTGGATGAATTGGGTGCAGTGTGTGTGTGTGTGTGTGTGTGTGTGTGTGTGTGTGTGTGTGTGTGTGTGTGTGTGTGTGTGTGTGTGTGTGTGTGTGTGTGTGTGTGTGTGTGTGTGTGTGTGTAATGGTGCAACGCCTCAGTGTGGAGGATTAGCTCTCCTGGCCCAGGCTTTGAGTAATCTTTCCCCCAGTTACATAACACTGGGCCATTAGTCAGTAACACACACACACACACACACACACACACACACACACACACACACACACACACACACACACACACACACACACACACACACACACACACACACACACACGATGAGTACATTTTCCTCTATACTGTTTCCTCCCACCAACTAAGGTGTTGCTTGCTCCTTCCCCACAATGAATGCTACCCAGTGAAATAAAGTTGTATGTTCCTAATTATGACAGTATAGAGAATACTGTTGAAGCTGTGGGTAATGTTGATGAGGAGATGAGATAGATCGTGTAATGTGATATAAATGATGTGGAGTAGATGATGTAAATTAAACTACGCACCACAGTATAGATTATGCTGTGGATTGCTTCCGTGGACCTTCGGGAAGCATCGATCCCGTGATAACGGCGGGATTGGCTGATCAATGCAGATGCAGGATGCCTGAAATTCTATTGGCATTGGGACCTCATGCATGGCATTGTGGCTATTTGTGTTTTACAGGCCAGAGTTGAGAACAGAGTGGGTGTATGTGTTTGTGTGTATTTGTGTGTGTGTGTGTGTGCACACACGAAAGAGAGAGAGTGAGATAGAGAGAGAGAGAAGAGGAAGATGTAGAGAGAGAGAGACCGAGTGAGAGAGTGAGAGAAAGAGAGAGGGAGAGAGAGAAGAGGAAGATGTAGAGAGAGAGAGACCGAGTGAGAGAGTGAGAGAAAGAGAGAGGGAGAGAGAGAAGAGGAAGATGTAGAGAGAGAGAGACCGAGTGAGAGAGTGAGAGAAAGAGAGAGGGAGAGAGAGAAGAGGAAGATGTAGAGAGAGAGAGACCGAGTGAGAGAGTGAGAGAAAGAGAGAGGGAGAGAGAGAAGAGGAAGATGTAGAGAGAGAGAGACCGAGTGAGAGAGTGAGAGAGATGATGGCGTGTGGCGTGTGGGGCCTTCTGTGGTGCCGTCTGTAGATTATGGAGTGTGTTGCCGTCTCACATCTACCCACCACACCCCCTTTGTCACCCCACTTTCTCTCTCTCTGTGTGGGAGATTGTGATTGACACCTTTCACTCACAGAGAGGATCACATAGACCATACCCAACCCCTAACTCATCCCCCTCCTGCTCTGGACTGAACTATGGGAGGGTTAGCCTGTGTGAAAATGGCATTGCATTGCAGTAGTGTGTCATTGTGTGTCTGTGTGTGTGTCTGTTGGTATGCATTTGTGCATGTACACACATACATACATATACATATTATTACATTGTGTGTTTGGTCACCTGTGTTAGGCTTATGCATGTATGCATATCTGTGAGCATGTGTGTGATCATGTGTGTTTGCATGTGATGTGCGTATGTGTGGTGGCTTCATAGTATTATACTGCAGGTGTATTTTGTGGGTCACTGTGGATGAGGGTGGGAGTGTACAGTAAGTGTAGGTGGAAAGGTACACGTGGTTCCAGAAGCCCCCTGGCCAAACATAATCAAACCGAAAGAAATGAACCCATCTGCAAGTATGATTTTTTTGAGGTTTGAAACCTTAGGAAAAGATGCAAAAAGAAAAGTATTCAATTCCAAAGGACAATTTTCGAAATAAAAAAAAGGGGGGTAAATGATTAGAATGATTACAGAACTTGAATAAACCAACTATTAACGATAGGCTTATAGCCCTCTCAACAAAATGGCTTTAAATGATTTAATTGGCAAATTAAAATGTATGGGGAGGTTGAACTTGGGAAACAAAATGCTCGGACCCCAACTATTAAATCCTAAAGACGAGGTAATGGAATCGAATCAGCCAAATTAAAATAGCAACAATTAATCAAGAGCACGTAAAAATCATTTGACCCTGAGCGCGTTCTTTTGGTATGTGTTTCGTTGCCTCAGGTTATAACTATTTTCAGAACGTTTCCTTCCTGTCATTGGATAACTGCTTGTCATAACGGAAATTGAACAGTATAAGACGAACACACACATGAGAATAATCTGGTAATAAACTTTTCTCTTTTTCACCACAGCATTTTCCCCCTCCCTTGGTTGGTTTTGATTATCATTCTAGTATAGGCTACATCACCGTCGGTCGGGCAGCCGGGACAGGAGGTTTAACAATTGCTAAATGATAATTAAACAAGGCATATGAGGGGGGCTCTATTTTTCATAACCTTGTGGACGTGATTGCATTTCTCTGTGAGCAGTGCAGACTCCACAGGCTGCGAAGGTTGGGAGAGGGGCCGCGTGGCGCACACTGATTTAATTCTATCTGACAAACCCTTTGGGGCGTTCAGCAGGATAGACGGAGAGAGAAAGACAGGGGGACAGAGAGAGACGCTTCGGGCCCTCTTCTACCCACCACAGCTATAAAGCCGGAGATTTCGGCATCCCCCCAAGAAGCCCATGCACGAGAGTGGTCGCAAGGCCCAATAAAGTGTGAGTGTAGGCTACAGTTATTGCAAGGTGGGCGGGGAGAGAATAGTTAAGTCATTTGAGAGAGAGAGAGAGAGAGAGAGAGAGAGAGAGAGAGAGAGAGAGAGAGAGAGAAAGAAAGAGAGAGAGAGATTTGTCCTCCTAAAAGTTCTCGTCCTCTTTTTTCTCCAGGGTTATAAGAGAAGGCCTGCTAAATTGCTCTAGTTGATCATCGCAGAGGCCAACAAAGGTGTATTTTAATCCATCTAATGTTGAATGACGCGCTTGATTTTCAAAGTCAAATAGCAATAGAATTGGACACGATAATATTCATGTAAAAATAGGAAGATACTATTCATTAATATCACAGAAATATTGTTGCACTTTGAAAAAATAGTAATTAATTAGTCTAAATATTGTCTTATAACTTCAACAATGGGCTTAGAATCATAATAATAATTATTTGAATGTTATTTATTTTTAAAGATTCATTTCTGTACGGGGCATGTTGTATCTTTAATGATGACAAACTCAAATTAAACTCGCCATTGATAATCTATGTTTAACGTTAAATTGCCCATAATTCAGTACAGTTTAGTCTAACTACACTTTATTAATATCAACACAATGGCGTTGTTGTATCATTTGTCACAGGTCTATAGACCTACAACGAAGGAATGACAATGCAGCCGGAGAAACAGTCGTTATAGACTACCTCTAAGTGAGGCTATCACCTGTCTTCCATTGAACAAACTGGTTACTTTATTTATACTTTTACACTATCGTAATATTTCCTGTAGGCTTATTATTTTACAAGTCACAAGGTAGCCTATAGGCCAGTGATCATGCAAATGAATAACACTAGACCTGCGCAATTTGACAACTATTGGTCATCACGGAAATGTTCATTTTCAATGATTGGACAGAACAGCATTGCCACGATGTTTTGTTAGTCTGACATAATTTGTAGGAGTAAATTGTAAAACAGGCCTACTATTCTGCATTAAAGGCCTTGGATCCAATGCACATGATTGTAAGGGGAGAACGAGGGGAAAAGAGTGAGAGAGCTGTGGATTGAACTTCCGTCTCGTGGACATGGGGACATTTCCCTCTCTCTCTCCCTCTTTCGTGTGTGTGTGTGTGTGTGTGTGTGTGTGTGTGTGTGTGTGTGTGTGTGTATGTGTGTGTATGTGTGTGAGTGTGTGTGTGTGGGGGGAACTCATGTTGCATTTCGATGTTTACGGAGCGGTGCCACGCTTGACTGACGGATATGGGTTAGTAGAGCGCACTCCAACACAGAACCTCATTGCTGGGCCCTATATCACCACCGAGGTCTGCAGGACACAGCCTATACATGGGAAACAAGCTTATATTTGGGGTTCTGATGGGTTACGACAGTTGAACTCAGCTCATGAGGCATGTCTAACTCATATTCTTCAAGAATCAATGGGTACATATCATTTCTAAGTCCAAAAATGGATGCTGCACCTGCAGCTTGCCCTTTAAAGAAAAAAATGGTCTTTACATTTTTTTTTCAGAGAGCAAACATGTATAGGCTGTGTGTCCTGCAGCCCATGGTGCTATGGGGCCAAGCTAGGAGTTTCTGTGTTCCAACATGTCATGCGCTCTACTAAACCATGTACATTTCTCCAGCGCCATCTCTCAGCTTTTCACAGAAACGGGGGTGGGAACGGCTTTGTTATTGTTTCAACTGCGGATTGCCGCTTTAAATCGTCAGTGGCAATAGTTTACGGGAATAATTTACGGCAATAGCAAATGATGTCCTTCGTGAAGATCATCTCCATTCAGACACTCTATTCAGCCAGAGCATCTGAAGTCTTGACGCTCCTCCAAACTAGATAGTGTTGAGTTAACTCCAACACTGGAACGTTAACTCACTTATACAAGGTGTTTAATGGGCCATACATGGAGAACAACACACACGCGCGCACACACACGCACACACACACACACACATGCTAAATAGTGAGACTAAATGGCAATTGTATCCTCAAGCTGGGGCTAATAGTGATTGAGGTATGAGCAAGTTGGGAGAAAAAAAAACTTCCCTAGTAAAGTTCACACAGCGCACACACAACAGAACTACAGTACGGAATGGATGTGGGGAATACCAGTGATGTGAGTGGGTAGATGCGTCCGCTATTTAAATGAGCTGTCAAAAGCGGTCGGATCCTTACCTCGCATGGTGGTGTTTGTGCGACTCGCTTCCGAATGCAGCAGTCATGAAGAAACAAACATAAATACTTTAAAAAAGCAAAATCCTCGGGCAAAAAAACAAAAAACAAACAATGTTAATGTTTGCCGTCGTCCACGTTCATTCGGGGAGTGTTGTTTCTGCGCAAAAGCATTCCAGACCAGAACAGGCTCGTGCTTGTTGACGCGCTGGGCAGAGCGGAGCAGAGAGCGGGCCGTGGGGTGTGGAGAGGTGGTCAGACGGTTTGAGTCGTCCGCTCAGCGAGCATGCGGCTTTTCACATGACATCTGCGCCTGAACATCTAGCGGAGGTTTTCACTGTTTCCCCCGGCGGAGGGGAGAGCGCTGGAGAGGTTTAGAGGAGCAGGGATTGGACTAGCACTTTCTGCTCCTCCCACTCTCGACGTCCCCAATAATGAGCCAGTGCAGTAGCCCATAACGTACTGTAGGCCCTAATCCAGCACGGACCTTCATAACAGTGAGGATACTTTCGTTATATCGTCCTCCCTCATATGGTATTTACAAACAGTTAGTTAGCCTACAATAACACATCATCCAACTATCTAACAACCACATTTATACAACATTTTATAGACTAAAGAGGAGCGTTTGAGTTCAGGCGGTGTAAACCTACATCATCAATAATCTTTATAGTTGACTATGGAAAAGGGTCAAAATCACACGTTCCTTTCATTTCACAGACAGTTTACAGTCAAAGGAATGGTTTTGTAATGTATAGGCAGGCCTTAACCTCTCACACTTAGATTAGGCTACATCAGTTAGACTAGCACATTTTGAAATCCTTCAGAATTGGGATTTGAAAACGGTTGAATCTAAATAGTTTATTGGTTACACAGTTCAACACTCTCGCTGGTAAATATTTAATATATTGGATGTTAACCACTGTAATGGCTGTGGATTGAACAGTAAAAGAGAACCACAGAAAAAAATATTGAATACCTGCAATATATATATTGAAATACGAAATGTTTATCAGTCAAATTTAGCTGTTTAAATGCTTATGTGTCACTGAGAGGATACAGGCTCAAATGATATTCCACATGTCTAATGTTTCTTCTCTACTGCACATAAAGTATTTCCCAGTGCATATTTCCAGGGTGAGGGCGTGTATTTACAGTGCACACGCTGGCAAACTATCCACTATGTGCGGAAACATGTACAAAACAAAATAACAAACAAGGACAATTAAAAAACAGGAAACATAAACTGGGGATAACGGAATGTAACTCAAATGGTAGTAGAGTACTCAAAATAACCAGGCCTCAAGTACTCCTGAAACTGTCAGCATGCCAACATGTACCTGTCTGATCAGTACAGAAATGAAGGATCTTACTTTTTCAACATGGCCTTCACCTGGACCATAGCCGACCATTATTTACACATCGTTTAATCAGTGTCATGAAATAAGAATTATATGCGCATTTTCCTACCAGAGATGTTTCCATCAAATTGACTAGTTGCGTGTAAAAGTGTGGACATAGTCTATATGACGAGATTATTATGGACAAAAGAGCAACACTATTTTTACATCTCAAACGGCAGCCAAGCATCGATCATCATGTCACCAGAATAAGACCCTGGGTATTTATTAGAAAGGGGCATCAAACTCATCACCGTGCACGTTCACCCCCCTGTGAAGTTCATCATCATTCATATCGTCTGTAGCCTAATAAACCGCATGCTTTCCCGACTAGTCGTAGTTGGAGGACCACACAACATATTGTGACTTGAAGTTTACTTCGGTAAGATGGTTAATACTGTACAGCATATCAATATTTGTACATAAAAGCGCTTCCACTGACATTTCTCGCATAATACATTTTACCGACACAAAAAGATCCCGCCTTGTCTAGCGTATTTTGTTTTGCCGACATTTGGAAAGTTTACTGTCAATTTTCTGTTTCCATCGGGCCTGTCGTGACATTTTTCTCAGTACTTTACTCGCATGAAAGGGTTGGATGGGAACCTGGTTTGTGACTGACATAACAAGAGGAAAACTGCTGATGCCCAACCACATTCTGAAATTGCACTTAGTGTAGTTTACTGATCTAATGCTCAACAGTAAGTTGAGACCCGACTGAGTTGTTAAAAAAACTAAACAAAAAACCTTGGGGCCCGGGGCCCTGGGCAACCGCCTATGCCACTTATGCACATGGCCCTCCCTGATTCTTCTTCTACCTACAATGACTACTAGCCTACTACTACTACTACGAGGCCTGCCACCACTATACGTTTCAACCTAAATAAAGGCACAGCATTTACCCCAATGTCTTGAGGCCCCCCCGCCCGCCCCACCCACACACACACAGACTGATTTCATTCAAATTAAGCCCCGTTTCTATGTGTGCCCCTGTATAATGAAGAGTGATTAAAGGTCATGTGAGGTGATCATCATGGAGATGTCCCATAGACCTTATTATGCCACTCTTACCCCAGCCTGACCAGCTCTAACCCCTGACCCCAGACTGACCCCACATGACTTCTTATTATGTCTGGCGGCTCTGGCCTCACTGTACCTACGTACAGTAGCAGTTTCAGCATGCATTACAGAGACTGTAACTTGTCACTTATGGGACCATTACTGTCCTTACTGATATTTTAACACCACGCCTTGTTTTCATTCTGAGTAACCCAACTACAGTAGTTCATCTTGTATTTCATGGAGAATATTAGGCTCTTGATGGACATACTTTGAGCACAGATGTGAGCACCTTTACATGCAAGGGTATATGTTGGTTTTTAAATGCAGGCTATAGCCTAAGAGGTCCCACTAAGCCCCTGTATTCGTGGCGTCAGAGTGTTGGATCTGGCGAGGAGAAGAGAGAGAGAGAGAGAGTGAGAGAGATGGAAGGCGGGAGGGAGAGAGACAGAACGCCCCGAGCACATCTCCACTGACCTACATTTCATCCCTTGCTTTTTTCATCCTTCCTTTTCTTCATCTCTCATTTCTCTTGTACCAACAGCTCCATAATTGTGATGTAATGACCAAAGCAAGCGTGACAAAAGCCTAGACGGGTCAAAGTGAGATGGTCCTGAAGAGTGACAGACAGACAGACAGACAGACAGACAGACAGACAGACAGACAGACAGACAGACAGACAGACAGACAGACAGACAGACAGACAGACAGACAGACAGACAGACAGAGCGAGAGAGAGGGAGAGAGCGAGAGAGAGAGAGACAAGGGAAGAAAGAAAAGAGTGAGCTGTGTCAAAATACAAAAGCTTTTCCTTTTTATTCAGGCAATAAAACCTGTCCTCATATGATCTTTGTGTGCAGTGATCTTAATGGCATACAGCAGCGCAAGCATGAGCCACTGAGCACTAAGGATCCATTAAGCAGGATTACCTCTCAAAACCTATTGATGACATGGAACTGAAATGATTGTTCCTTGAGAAGGGAAAAAATTAAGTTAAGTAAAAAAAAAAAAAGAGAGCATACATTCTTCTGTTGGTGGAGGTTCCTCTAGATATGTAATGGAAGATAGACCTCCATAGAAAAAAAATGAAAATAATATTAATAGGCTTATAAAAAATCCTCCTTGTAAATACTACTGCCGGTATACTAAATGTGTAATTCTGAATTGAAGAAGTCTGATGCCATGTGGTGTCTAAGCCAACAAGCTCTCTAAAAATGATTTAAACATTCACCCAAATTTCAAAGTTGTTCCAAACGTCAAATTTCAAAGTGTTTAAGGTTAAGTTTAGGCACTAACTCAGAAATCTTAAGGTTAGGCATAAGTTAAGGGTTAAGGTTTTGCGATAGGCTTAAAACAAAAATCTCAAAAACAACTTTCTATGTCGGGATTTGAACATGCAACCTTTGGCATCAGAAACAGATGTTTACACCCAACTATTGACCCCATCGCCCTAGTAAAACTCAAACTTACTTGAAGGTAACAGCGCTCGCGGTTGCTCCTAGTGGCTGGTTTCAGACATGGATGGACGTCGAATACTGACTTGTATCACAAGTGACCTGGCTGGTCTAAGCAGAGTGAGGAAGGAACGGACCTGGCCAGGCCCAAGGGCTTAGCATGGAGAAAGCACTGAAAAGCACTCAGACCAGAGTGTGTGTGTGTGTGTGTGTGTTTCTATCCCAACCCATCACATCCTCCAATTCTGGCATCCTGAGGAGGAAGTCAGTGAACCTGGACTTTGTTTCCCTATCCGTCAGGAAATTTGTGCCACATACAGTTCTTATTACAACACACAAGCAACCACCCACCTAAACACACACACATGCACCAAACAATTAAAGAGGATTTTGGGAGGACTATTGTGTGTGAGCAGGAACAGGAGAGAATAAGAAATTGGATTGTGTTCTGGAGAGAAAGAACAAGATGTGATAGTCTTTTCTTTGGGGTAAAACTCATTCATACAACTCTGTCCTTGAGTCGACCATCAGGAAGTTAACTTACATATAATTAGATAAGTTTCCTCCTGAAAATAAGAAATTAGGCCAGTGGTCTCTGAGGATTCCCCCTCTCGTCTCAAACGACATGTACAACGTTGCCTTTTATTTTCTCCCGAAACAAGCAGGTGATTTTCACTCTATGAACATGTGTGTGTGTGTGTGTGTGTGTGTGTGTGTGTGTGTGTGTGTGCGCACGTGTAAATCTGTGTGAGGGAACATTTGTGTCTGTGCGCATAAATGGGTGTCTGTGTGATATTATCCACCTTGAACTTTCTGAGTTGAAATGAAGGGGTTACCCCCGTGCTTCACAATCATCTACCGAACTGTGATATGACATTGACAAAGGTGTCAAAGTAGAGAGAGAGAGAGATAGAGAGAGGGGTAGGGAGAGAGAGAGAGAGATTGAAAATACACTTGAGAAATTTGCAGAGATATACCACAAGTGACATAGGCAATTTCTGGAGAAAAATTACTTCATCATAATTTAAATCCCAAAAAGAATCGAAAGGAAAGCCCTAAAGGAGGAAAGCCGTGTCACCTTGAGAAGCATTTTATGAAGTCAGCTCACACACACACGCACGCGCACATGCACACGCACACACACACACAAACAAATTCACACAATCAAAATAAGCACATGCTGCATGCACAAGCAGTATGCTGTTCATCATGTATGCTCTTCATTATATTTGTAATATGTGGAAAATCATATTAATATTATTGAATAATGAAAATGACTGTAGAATCTGATTCAAGGCACAGGCCTAATCCTATTCTAGTTAAACAATGTTGCACACCAGTTACAGTAAAAGACTGTGGTAACCAGCATCATATCATCAAAGCTTTATATAGAGTCAGTCAATCTGACAAAACAGGCCTATTTCTAACACTGTACCTCACAGTACCAATCATCTGATTTAATTGGATTTCTGTATTATCCCTGTTTTTTTTCCACCCAAAACCATTAAGATATTCAATCTTGTTTTACTTTGAGTCAGTCGTTTTTTTTCTTCCTGTCCTTATTTTTACTACACTTCGGAATATGACTGAATGGCCTGAGGCGTACTTAGAAAATAATTTAGTCGTTGATTTCGTTCGGAGAGCTTAATAAACGTTGACGTTGAAATGGTGAGGAATAGCACTCAGAGGCTCAGAAGTTTTCATTTTCAGGGAATGTTGTCTGATATGTTCTGGATGGCTCTGGCAAGGGAGACAATACATACTGTTCTTAGATCAGTTTCTAAATGTTGAACACTTCATCATAAATCAATAATAATGGTTGTCCCTTCAGCCCTTATTGGAAAATATCCTTTATAGCAGCTATGAGTAACAAAAAGGACCAAGAACACTGGCTACAGTATAGAACCCCACAGTGGAGGTGTCATAATACCCATAAAACCTAGAGGTCAAACAGGGAAATGGTCCCAATCATTTTTCCACCAGTAGTGTTTTGGTGTGACATTTTGATAACTATGTTAATGTCTCTCGGTCAACGTGACTTTTATCAATATATGTGGCTCTATTTACTCTCAGATAAAAAAATGCTAATTTTGCTAAACTACAAATCCCTGCAAGGTCCTGTACAACTGACTAGGTATTCCCCTTTCCCTTTCCATTCCCTTTCCTGCACATCATCTCTAGCTGACACCTTTGCGAACAGGTATTGTGTCAAATTAAGACTTGTACAAGACAGTTCACAGAATTGTCAATTTAAAGAAATGTTGCCAATTTATTCATTACTACATTTAGCTAACATTAGACAGTTCATCCAGAGATTCTTTCCTTTGCCTCAATTCGGCAGTCTCATCCAGATCATCATGGCATTTGTAGTTCTTTATGATTGCCACATTAGCAGGTAATTAGCGTTTCATTTTTGAGGGGTAAATATATGCAAATATATTGATAAAAGTAATTTTGTCCTAGAGAGATTTACACGGTTAGCAAAACGTCACCCCAGGTTAAGCATACACGAAACACAGCCCTTATTTTAAGTGTTTCTATAAAAATGAATGCTTGAAAAACAATTGGAAGCATTTTTCTGTGTGACCGCTAGGTTTTATGGGTATTATGACTCATACTGTGGTACACTATTACCGTTTCCGATGATTCAGTCTCCAATAGTAATGTTTGCTATGACTGCGTGAATGTCATTAAAAGGTTAACTTTTTCATCGTTTTTCTTTCAGTAATAGCAGGAATTTCCACCATGTATTTATCTTATTGTCTTAAGGCATTTATGGCCTGTCACTGTGTTACGTCTATACCTGGAATTACAAAATCCCTATTGTCGGATTGATAACACACCACACAGGCCCCTATCGCTCACCACTTTATCAAATCCTGTCCACCGCTAACTGTTACCCTTAGACTTCTGCCCTATCAGAGGGATGCTTGGCCAGAAGCTTTTACAGGGGACCAATAGATCCTCTTACTGTCTGTTCCACAGGGGCAGCACTAAGCACTTTAATCTGGAGATAGTGACTGTATGGATGTGGGGGAGTGGGTATGGGTAGAAGAGCAGAGGCTCATGTTTTTAACCCCTCACTCGCCCCCTCCTCTTTAATCCCAAGTCTAGCATGGGGATTAGAAGGCAGTGTCCCTCACCACTGTTTGACAGAAAGCAGCATTTCTTATAGCACATCTATAAGATTACGCCTATAAGCCGTTTACCCTCCCCACATGTGAGAATATTACAGTCAGCACGAGGCCAATGACTTTATATGCAATCAGAGCATCCCTCCATCCACCCACCATGTATGATCAGGGCCTGGTATGTCTACATCAGTGTGTGTGTGTGTGTGTGTGTGTATACTGTATATATGTGTGTTTGTATGCAGGTGTGCCCATCAATGTGTCCCTATCACTCACTCACTAGACTATAGAAACACACATACACACCCCACCATGCTAATACGATCATAACCTTTAACTGTTGGTGAATATTTGACATCTCTCTTTGTTTGGGGTGAGGTATGTGTGTGTTTCTGTTTGTTTAATAACATTACCGGATTTTAGTGGAAAGAAAAAAAACCTTGTCATGATACAGTAGACTTACGTAATATACAGTATAGTAAGAATAATTTAAAAAAATATGCTAAATATAGTATATTCCCAAATCAGTCCAAAGTCATCAGCTCTCACTCTTAGCATGAGATCTGATTTTGAGTTTTGACCTCACATAACTCTTGATGTTGGTTCATTTACAGTATGTTGATTCATCTGACCAAACTGAGGATAAGTTCCTAAGTAAACACACAGTAATAATGTTTTTTGGGGGGGATTTGATTGCTAATGTGACAGTGTTGTAAAATGAGGAGGGGACGCATCAGGGATTACATGATATTTCTCTGGTATTACGTACGCTTCGATAAACATATACTTAAGTTCTGCCTTATGTGCTGCTGTCTGGAACACACACACAAAAAGCACCCTGTTTCATTCATACACACAAAGACCATTAGTACAGTCCAGCTGATCCTCTCAATACGAAGAAGAAAGGAGAGAAAAACATGTAAAGTCTTTGTCTTCCTCTGTCTGGCTCATTCTTTCTCTCGCTCATAGTTGGAGGGATGGGAAAGAAAAAGTGGACAGATTTGTTCGTTTTCGTTTCTGGTTGAAGTGATAAACACTTTACTTTACATCGGCTATACTGTGCCGTTTCATAAAGAAACACAATGGAACCACTACTCCACCACAAGTACGCTAGACGTACACATTTTACATCTGAACTTTTGTTGTTTTCAATCAAGTTTTGTCGTGGTGAAACACAATTACAATTTTATCAAATGCAGTTGCTCATCATGTAAGTAACATGTCAACTACATTATAGACTTTGTTCAGAGTATTTGAATAGTAGGATATTATGGTTTTTAGATATCATTACAAAATCATTGTTTCAACTTTCTCTAGGAATAGTGCAATAACACTTTACATGAAGTGTAATGTAATTGGAGGACTGGCTCTAAACTGCTTATGAACATTAGTTGAAAAGTTGTTTCTCTCCATGCAGCTCTAGGCGCGAGCACCCCGTGGCAGCAGCAAGTACAACGGCGAGTTTGATTGGCTTCTAATTTGAAGACATTCGAGTGAGCGTTAATATCAACGTCACAAGATGTGCACAGTTTCAGTAGTACCTTGAGTGTTCATTTACATTTGCATCAGAATTTAACAAACTATAAGTATGTCATGGTACATTACTTCGCTTTTGAGGGCAGTCTGAGATTCTGTGGATGTTTCAGATAAGTTGCTCCCTTCGAGAGGTGATTTGCGTTGGCCGATATTTTTTGGACACTGTGCTTCTGGAAATCACAAAACCCATGCCACGAATGCTCAACGCAATGCTTGTTCATGGAAATTGCAAGGGAAATTGCAAGGGAAATTGCAAGGGAAATTGATAATACTAGCCAAGGTAATAATGTTTATTGGGTTAAGGTAATTTTAATCGAACAAAACAGCAGAATCAATTTTAATACATTGCTGGTGTGAATCTAAACATTTATTGAAGCAACTATTTTATTTACATAGTCCACATGTGTACATGATTTATGAATATATTAAATCAAATCAAATTGTATTAGTCACATGCGCCCAATACAGACAATGTAGACCTTACAGTGAAATACTTACTTTCGAGCCCCTAACCACAATGCAGTTTCAAATAAATACGGATAAGAATAAGAGATAAAAGTAACAATTATTTATTAATATGAATGAATGCATGAGGAAATGATATATAATGATTTACTAACAGTTTGGTAATGTTAACAAGCTATTTAATAGTGGCATATTCTACAGGCAGACAAACAAAGTATTTCCAAAGATGCAAATTGTAAGGGTTTGACATGCAGTACCGTATATGGACCATTTAGCTCTTACCTTTACAAATGACACATTTATGAAACTGGAGGTCGATGGTATCTGCTAGCATAGCTCTAGCGCTAGTTCAAATATTTTATTAAAACCTTTGTTTTTGGCATATTTTATTATAGCATTCAGTGACATTATGGTATTCAGGCCCCTTGACTTCTTCTACATTTTGTTACATTACAGCCTTATTCTAAAATTGAATTAATTGTTTTTCCCCCCTTATTAATCTACACACAATACCCAACTGGTTTTGAGACATTTTTGCTAATTTACATTTTTTATATTTTTTTATATTACATTTACATAAGTATTCAAACCCTTTACTTAGTACTTTGTTGAAGCACCTTTGGCAGCAATTACAGCCTTGAGTCTTCTTGGGTATGATGCTACAAGCTTGGCACACCTGTATTTGGGAAGTTTCTCCCATTCTTCTTTGTCACTCAAGGACATTGAATGACTTGTCCTGAAGCCACTCCTGCATTGCCTTGGCTGTGTGCTTAGGGTCGTTGTCCTGTTGCTAGTTGAACCTTCGCCCCAGTCTGAGGTCCTGAGCGCTCTGGAGCAGATTTTCATCAAGGATCTCTCTGTACTTTGCTCCGTTCATCTTTGTCTCGATCCTGACTAGTCTCCCAGTCCATGCCACTGAAAAACATCCCCACAGACGCACATTCAGAATGTCAGAGTGACCATCGGGTTCTTGGTCACCTCCCTGACCAAGGCCCTTCTCCCCCAATTGCTCAGTTTGGCCGGGCAGCCAGCTCGAGGAAGAGTCTTGGTGGTTCCAAACTTCTTCCATTTAAGAATGATGGAGGTCACTGTGTTCTTGGGAACCTTCAATGCAATTCCTTTCACTTCATGGATTGGTTTTTGCTCTGACAGGCACTTTCAACCTTGAACTTTATTGAAGTGGACTCCAATACAGTTGTAGAAACATCTCAAGGATGATCAATGGAAACAGGATGTGCCTGAGCTCAATTTCGAATCTCATAGCAAAGGGTCTTCTGTAAATAAGGTATTTCTATTTTAGTTTTTCTTTATACATTTGCAAACATTTCTAAAAACCTATTTTTAATTTGTCATTATGGGATATTGTGTGTAGATTGCTGACAAAATTGTTTTATTAAACCCATTTTAGAATAAGACTGTAATGTAACAAAATGTGGAAAAAGTATTTCCGGAAGCACTGAATACTTTCCGAAGGCACTGTAGATACTCCAAGCTGTCTTCTCCTGGGATGTTTTTATTTTCTTTACTTATTTTCTTTTTTTGGGGAGGGGGGGGTTGTTGCACATGGATTCCCATGGATTTATGGGACAGTGGAAGATAAAGGAGAAAAAAAGTATTGCAGAGACATCATTCAGAATGGGATTCTGACGTAATATTTCTTGGTTGGAGTGTTTTGAAGTGCTTTCTAAAATGCTTCAGACACATTTTCATAATTAATTGTGGTCAAAGGCGAGTGATGACTCAACAAAATGTGACAACCAATTTTCTCTGTAACGAAACAAAATATTTAAAAAAGTTGTTTGGGGGATCAACTACAAGCACAGAAAGAGTGAAAATAAGGCCATGTAAAAATGGGTTAACTTCGCTTTTAACCATTTTTCTCTCATTTTGCTTCAGTGACTTCCATCTCTCCTCATACCCTGCTATCCCTTCCCCCTTTGGACCTCGTTCTGAATTATCCATACCAATATCTCTTCTTTCCTTCATCCCCCTCTTTCCTGTCCTCATGTCTGCATGTCTACAGTACATCTCTCTCCCTCTCAGCCCGTCATCCCCATCTCACTTTACTCTCTCATCCTCTCTCTGCTCTCTCTTCAGTTAGTCTCTATTTCTAAATCTCTATCACAGCCCTTCCTATGTCTCCCTATCTGTCTCTCTCTCTCTGTGTGTCTTTCTCCACTCTATTTCTGCTCTCTATTTCTAAATCTCTATCACAGGCCGTTCTCCCTCCCTCCCTTTTTTTTCTCTCCCTCTCTCTCTGACTCCCTGTCTCTGTGCGGGTGTGCAGTGTTACTGTAGGATATAGGTCAGCGGGGCGGCTCGGCTGGCTCGTGTCTAGACTCAGCCTCAGTCTTGGGGGCATGCAGTCCCACAGTGAAGCACATTGACCAGCACAATCAGTAAAGCACAGAGGCACTCCAATGCACACTCCACTGTGTGTGTGTGTGTGTGTGTGTGTGTGTGTGTGTGTGTGTGTGACAGACATGAAACCTCACTTCCGAAACAGAAACAGGAGGGAGCACTAGGCACTCACGAAACAACCAAAACATTTGCACAAACACAAACAAACACATACACACTCACATACATAAGAATGCATGTATGTATGCATGCAAACATGCACAGACGCACACACGCATGCACGCATGCACACAGGGCAAGAGTGCTTGTTAGGAGGCCTCACAGCACAATGAGCATTACCAAAAATATTCACACCGTCTGCGATGAAAAAATGTACCCGGCGAAATGTCAGTAAAATGCCATTAGTTGATATTTACATAGGAGCCAACATAACTACAGGCAGTCTTTACATTTATATGAAATTCAAAGGATGCATCCATGCAAATATAGGTATTCATGAAGATAAATTGTACATGTAAGCATGCAGGATTTTCCATTTTCTTTGAATGGCAATAGAAATAAAACTCAGCTATTTAAAATAATGAATTGAAATCAGCATGTCTACAGAACACATGTGCATAGTATACTGACAGATAGTAGTATTGTAGGTGTGTGCGTGTGTGTCTGTGTGTGGGGGGGGGGCAGCTGTATGGCAGTGGGTGCTGCAGGGTGTAGGATGCTGTAGGGAAGGGTAAAGGGGGGCGATGGGGAAGGGGCAGAGGGGGGAGCATGTGTGCGGGGCAATGATTCATTAAAGGGAATCTAGCCATGTAACCCCCCATCACCCCCCTTTTCTCCCCTACTCCCTCCAAGTCTGTAGTCCAGATGTGATCCCCCATGTTTCCCTTGATAAGAGCAGATCACAGCTCCATCCACTACAACCATGAGTCACCAGCTGTCAGCTCACATTCTGATCTCTTCATTATTAGTGTGCGTGTGCATGTTTTCCTGTCTTATCAGGACCAGAATGTCCAGACAAGTCACTAGAATGTCCTGACAAGTCACCAGAATGTCCTGAAAAGTCACCAAAATGTCCTGAAAAGTCACCAAAATGTCCTGAAAAGTCACCAGAATGTCCTGACAAGGTAGGAAAAGAAGACCATTTTTGAAAATTCATGATTTTATGCTATTTTGGGCTTAAGGGTTAGGTTAAGGGTTTGGGTTTAAGGTTAGGGGTTAGGGTTAAGGTTAGGGTTAGGTTTAGGGTTAATGTAAGAAGCTAGGGTATGGGTTTGGAGTTAAGGTTAGGTTTATGGTTAAGGTTAGGGGTTAGGGAAAATTTGATTTTGAATGGGAATACATTTTTACTCCTCAAAAAGTATTGAAAAAATGGTGTGTGTGTGTGTGTGTGTGTGTTTGTGTATGTTTTTGTATAACCGGTGGTTCCAATGAATATGAGAGTATGAACAGGAAATCTGAGAAGTAGGCAGATATTGCTTCCTCCTCACGAACAAAAGAAGCATCAGCAAAGAGAAAAAATGCTTTCTTATTTACCCCAAAGAATACAGTCTGTAACATGGAATCCTGTGTGCATGGCTTCCATCCATTGTTTTTCTTCATAAATGTTGAGAATATCTCATCCAGTAATCAAACCCGAGACACCTGGCTTATTGTAATGTTGGAGCTGATGGTAGGGTGCAGCCCAAACATCCCAACTCTACATTAGACTGGTGTCCTCAACCCACTAGTCTCTCAGACCTGTTCTAAACACCACAGGTCAAATAAATATTTTCTAAAGAGTGGAGACCGGACGAGAGCACCCTGCAGCTATTTTGCACCACGCCTCTTTCCAAAGGACATTTCATGATGTCAACGAGACTATAACCAGAATAAATTAAGGTTAAATAAAATAGAAATCAAACAGACAATGGTGGCATAGAAGGCTTGGTGGAAGGATAAAGAGAGCAGAGAAAGAGCAGAGAGTGTGAAGGAGAGTTGGGCATGGCTGGCCTTCGCCTCAGAACTGTTTTATTAGGCACACAGCTCTCTGCGTGGTGACTGGGGATGGCAGTGAGCACAGCTGTAAAGCTGCTAGACACATTAAGGACATGTCTCAAGTCCTCAGGCAGTAAAACCCAGTCGTGGAGATGAGCAACCACAGAGAACGAGGAAGGGAAATCTGAGGGAGGGAGAGAGAGAGAGATGGAGATAGAGAGAGAAAGAAAGAAAGACAGGAAAATCTCAGTAAGACTAAAATGATTGTGTTACAAAAAAGGTCCAGTTGCCAGGACTACAAATACAAATTCCATCTAGACATCTTTCCCTAGAGTACACATCTTGCCCTAGAGTACACAAAAAAACGATAAATACAGTACCAGTCAAAAGTTTGGACACACCATTTTCTACCTTGTAGAATAATAGTGAAGACAACAAAACTATGAAATAACACATATGGAATGTAGTAACCAAAAAAGTGCTAAACAAATCAAAATATATTTGAGATTTGAGATTTTTCAAAGTAGCCACCCTTTGCTTTGATGACAGCTTTGCACACTCTTGGCATTCTCTCAACCAGCTTCATGAGGTAGTCACCTGGAATGCATTTCATTTAACAGATGTGCCTTGTTAAAAGTTAATTTGTTGAATTTTACTTTCTTCTTGATGTTTTTGAGCCAATCAGTTGTGTTGTGACAAGGTAGGGGTGGTATTCCAAGATGGCGTAGCAGTCAGACGTCTTTGTCCTTCGTCCTGTGTCCCATGTATATATATTTTTATATATTTTTCTAAGCATATCTTTTTAGATTTTTCTAACCCCTTACTTCAAAATACTCTCCTGCAACCCGCCTCACCCAATGTGGTGTGGACCTGCATTTTCTCTAAAGTATTTTTCTCTACCTCTATTACTGGAATCTCCAACATAAGCTAGCCAGCTAACGGTCATCAGCTAACCGTTAGCTCGGAAAGCTCTCGCCAGTTTGTACAACGCGATTCAATCAGAGCATACCGGACCTGTTTTTCTCTCCATATCCCCGGATTCCTACCGCAAGCTCTGAACCTTCTCATCTTCCGACCTTCACAGCTAACGTCCCATGAATGCTAGCTGTCTAGAGCACAACGGACTGTTAGCTTACGAGGCCCATCGAATACATTCCGAAGCTACTAGCTCGCGGTCAGCTATCCTTTGCTAGCGGTCATCAGCTACCTTCATCCCGGACAACTCTCGCCAGTCTCTACAGCGCGACTCAAACCAGAGCTAGTCGGACTTATTCTTCTCCATATCTCCGGATTCCTACCACAAGCTCTGAACCTATTTTTTATTATTATATATATATATACACTGCTCAAAAAAATAAAGGGAACACTTAAACAACACAATGTAACTCCAAGTCAATCACACTTCTGTGAAATCAAACTGTCCACTTAGGAAGCAACACTGATTGACAATACATTTCACATGCTGTTGTGCAAATGGAATAGACAACAGGTGGAAATTATAGGCAATTAGCAAGACACCCCCAATAAAGAAGTGGTTCTGCAGGTGGGGATCACAGACCACTTCTCAGTTCCTATGCTTCCTGGCTGATGTTTTGGTCACTTTTGAATGCTGGCGGTGCTTTCACTCTAGTGGTAGCATGAGACGGAGTCTACAACCCACACAAGTGGCTCAGGTAGTGCAGCTCATCCAGGATGGCACATCAATGCGAGCTGTGGCAAGAAGGTTTGCTGTGTCTGTCAGCGTAGTGTCCAGAGCATGGAGGCGCTACCAGGAGACAGGCCAGTACATCAGGAGACGTGGAGGAGGCTGTAGGAGGGCAACAACCCAGCAGCAGGACCGCTACCTCCGCCTTTGTGCAAGGAGGAGCAGGAGAAGCACTGCCAGAGCCCTGCAAAATGACCTCCAGCAGGCCACAAATGTGCATGTGTCTGCTCAAACGGTCAGAAACAGACTCCATGAGGGTGGTATGAGGGCCCGACGTCCACAGGTGGGGGTTGTGCTTACAGCCCAACACCGTGCAGGACGTTTGGCATTTGCCAGAGAACACCAAGATTGGCAAATTCGCCACTGGCGCCCTGTGCTCTTCACAGAGGAAAGCAGGTTCACACTGAGCATGTGACAGACGTGACAGAGTCTGGAGACGCCGTGGAGAACGTTCTGCTGCCTGCAACATCCTCCAGCATGACCGGTTTGGCGGTGGGTCAGTCATGGTGTGGGGTGGCATTTCTTTGGGGGGCCACACAGCCCTCCATGTGCTCGCCAGAGGTAGCCTGACTGCCATTAGGTACCAAGATGAGATCCTCAGACCCCTTGTGAGACCATATGCTGGTGCGGTTGGCCCTGGGTTCCTCCTAATGCAAGACAATGCTAGACCTCATGTGGCTGGAGTGTGTCAGCAGTTCCTGCAAGAGGAAGGCATTGATGCTATGGACTGGCCCGCCCGTTCCCCAGACCTTAATCCAATTGAGCACATCTGGGACATCATGTCTCGCTCCATCCACCAACGCCACGTTGCACCACAGACTGTCCAGGAGTTGGCGGATGCTTTAGTCCAGGTCTGGGAGGAGATCCCTCAGGAGACCATCCGCCACCTCATCAGGAGCATGCCCAGGCGTTGTAGAGAGGTCATACAGGCACGTGGAGGCCACACACACTACTGAGCCTCATTTTGACTTGTTTTAATGACATTACATCAAAGTTGGATCAGCCTGTAGTGTGGTTTTCCACTTTAATTTTGAGTGTGACTCCAAATCCAGACCTCCATGGGTTGATAAATTGGATTTCCATTGATTATTTTTGTGTGATTTTGTTGTCAGCACATTCAACTATGTAAAGAAAAAAGTATTTAATAAGATTATTTCTTTCATTCAGATCTAGGATGTGTTGTTTAAGTGTTCCCTTTATTTTTTTGAGCAGTATATTTTTCACCTAGAATTATATCCTCAGCCTGCTAGCTATCTAAAGCACATTGGACTGCTGGCTTAAGAGGCCCTTCGGACATATTTCTTTGGCAACTATACATATTTTGCCAATTGGCCTGGTTTACCAGACGAAGCCCTGCTGATCCGTCCGCTGATGTAACTGCACGAGGAGGCCAGCACAGACTTTCCTCCGTCGCGTCGCCCCTCTAAGGCCTTTCTGTTAGCCTGCTAGCCCGCCGCTAGCTGCCTGAAGCCACGCACTGGACTCTTATGATCACCCGGCTACGCATGCCTCCCCCTAACGTCACCATGCCTTGTCCATTGCTGTTTTGGTTTGTAACTATTGTTTTATTTCACTGTAGAGCCTCTAGCACTGCTCAAAACGCTAAGGCTAACAATTTAGTTCCACCTTCCACACACGCAGTGACATCACCTGGTTTAAATGCTATTTCTAGAGACAATATCTCTTTCATTTTCACTATATGCACAGGTTTACCCCTACTGTATTCACATCCTACTATACCTTTGTCTATACATTATGCCTTGAATATATTCTACCGTGCCCAGAAATCTGCTCCTTTTACTCTCTGTTCTGAACGTGCTAGACGTCCAGTTCTGTTAGCCTTTAGCCGTACCCTTATCCTACTCCTCCTCTGTTCCTCTGGTGATGTAGAGGTTAATCCAGGCCCTGCAGTGTCTAGCTCCACTCCCATCCCCAGGCTCTCTCATTTGTTGACTTCTGCAACCGTAAAAGCTTTGGTTTCATGCATGTTAACATTAGAAGCCTCCTCCCTAAGTTTGTTTTATTCACTGCCCTAGCACACTACACCAATCCGAATGTCCTAGCCGTGTCTGAATCCTGGCTTAGGAAGACCACCAAAAACCTTGAAATTTCCATCCCTAACTATAACATTTTCCGACAAGATAGAACTGCCAAAGGGGGCGTTGTTGCAATCTACTGCAAAGATAACCTGCAGAGTTCTGTCTTACTATCCAGGTCTGTACCCAAACAATTCGAGCTCCTACTTCTAAAAATGAACCTTTCCAGAAACAAGTTTCTCACCGTTGCCGCTTGCCATAGACCACCCTCTGCCCACAGCTGTGCCCTCGACACCATATGTGATTTGATTGCCCCCCATCTATCTTCTGAGCTCATGCTGCTAGGTGACCTAAACTGGGACATGCTTAACACCCCGGCCATCCTACAATCTAAGCTTGATGCCCTCAACCTCACACAATTTATCAATGAACCTACCAGATATAACCCCAAATCCGTAAACACAGGCACCCTCATAGATATCATCCCAACTAACTCGCCCTCCAAATACACCTCTGCTGTTTTCAACCAAGATCTCAGCAATCACTGCCTCATTGCCTGCATCCGTAATTGGTCTGCGATCAAACGACCACCCCTCATCACTGTCAAACGCTCCCTAAAACACTTCTGCGAGCAGGCCTTTCTAATCGACCTGGCCGGGGTATCCTGGAATGACATCGATCTCATCCCGACAGGATGCCTGGTTGTTCTTTAAAAGTGCCTTCCTCACCATCTTAAATAAGCATATCCCATTCAAAAAATTTAGAACCAGGAATAGATATAGCCCTTGGTTCACTCCAGACCTGTCTGCCCTTGACCAGCACAAAAACATCCTGTGGCATTCTGCATTAGCATCCCCATGATATGCAATAGCCCCCATGATATGCAATAGCCCCCATGATATGCAATAGCCCCCATGCAATAGCCCCCATGATATGCAATAGCCCCCATGATATGCAACATTTCAGGGAAGTTAGGAACCAATATACACAGGCAGTTAGGAAAGCTAAGGCTAGCTTTTTTAAACAGAAATTTGCATCCTGCAGTACAAACTCAAAAAAGTTCTGGGACACTGTAAAGTCCATGGAGAATAAGAGCACCTCCTCCCAGCTACCCACTGCTCTGAGGCTAGGAAACACTGTTACAACCGATGAATCCACTATAATTGAGAATTTCAATAAGCATTTCTCTACGGCTGGACATGCTTTCCACCTGGCTACCCCTACCCCGGTCAACTGCCCGGCACCCTCCACAGCAACCCACCCAAGCCCCCACCATTTCTCCTTCACCGATATCCAGATAGCTGATGTTCTGAAAAAGCTGCAAAATCTGGACCCCTACAAATCAGCCGGGCTAGACAATCTGGACCCTCTCTTTCTAAAATGATCTGCCGAAATTGTTGCAACCCCTATTACTAGCCTGTTCAACCTCTCTTTCGTATCGTCTGAGATTCCCAAAGATTGGAAAGCTGCCGCGGTCATCCCCCTCTTCAAAGGGGGAGACACTCTAGACCCAAACTGCTACAGACCTATATCTATCCTACCCTGAGGTCTTCGAAAGCCAAGTTAACAAACAGATTACTGACCATTTTGAATCACACCGTACCTTCTCCGCTATGCAATCTGGTTTCAGAGCCGGTCATGGGTGCACCCCAGCCACGCTCAAGGTCCTTAACGATATCATAACCGCCATCAATAAGAGACATTACTGTACCATCAATAAGAGACATTACTGTGTACTCTGTATTCATCGACCTGGCCAAGGTTTCCGACTCTGTCAATCACCACATTCTTATTGGCAGACTCAACACCCTTGGTTTCTCAAATGATTGCCTTGCCTGGTTCACCAACTACTTCTCTGATAGAGTTCAGTGTGTCAAATCGGAGGGCCTGTTGTCCGGATCTCTGGCAGTCTCTATGGGGGTGCCACAGGGTTCAATTTTTGGGCCGACTCTCTTCTCTATATACATCAATGATGTCGCTCTTGCTGCTGGTGATTCTCTGATCCACCTCTACGCAGACGACACCATTCTGTATACTTCTGGCCCTTCTTTGGACACTGTGTTAACTAACCTCCAGACGAGCTTCAATGCCATACAACTCTCCTTCCGTGGCATCCAACTGCTCTTAAAACACAAATAAAACTAAATGCATGCTATTCAACCGATCATTGCCCGCACCTGCCCGCCCATCCAGCATCACTACTCTGGACGGCTCTGACTTAGAATACGTGGATAACTACAAATACCTGGGTGTCTGGCTAGACTGTCAACTCTCCTTCCAGACTCATATTAAGCATCTCCAATCCAAAATTAAATCTAGAATCGGCTTCCTATTTCGCAACAAAGCATCCTTCACTCATGCTGCCAAACATACCCTCGTAAAACTGACCATCCTACCGATCCTCGACTTCGGCGATGTCATCTATAAAATAGCCTCCAACACTCTACTGTGAATGACCCAAAATTAAGGAACGCTTGACAATGTAGACTCAGTGAGCATAGCCTTGCTATTGAGAAAGGCCGTAGGCAGACCTGGCTCTCAATAGAAGACAGGCTATGTGCTCAGTACCCACATAATGAGGTGGAAACTGAGCTGTACTTCCTAACCTCCTGCCAAATGTATGCCCATATTAGAGACACATATTTCCCTCAGATTACACAGACCCACAAAGAATTTGAAGACAAGTCCAATTTTGATAAACTCACATATCTATTGGGTGAAATACCAGTGTGCCACCACAGCAGCAAGATGTGTGACCTGTTGCCACATGAAAAGGTCAACCAGTGAAGAACAAACACCATTGTAAATACAACCCATATTTATGCATATTTATTTTTCGTTACAACACTGTATACAGCCATAATATGACATTTGAAATGCCTCTATTCCTTTGGAACATTGGTGTGTGTAATGTTTACTGTACATTTTTTATTGTATATTTCACTTTTGTTTATTATCTATTTCACTTGCTTTAGCAATGTAAACATACAGTATGTTTCCCATGCCAATAAAGCTTTTGAATTGAGAGATAGAGAGAGAGAGAGAGAAATAGTGCTATCTTGGGTGGGGTAACAGCTACATATAGATAGAAAGGAAAACTGTAAATTCTGTTTGGGATGGAGCATTTTTGTGGTGTTGTCGCTATCGTTGATCCTGATCATTAACCATTTTGAATCAACCATGTATTTCAGTAGCTCTCCCCCCTAATTAATACCGGCATCGCTTATCCTACACTATATATAGGATGCCACCTTTCCAACAAATCAGTTCGTCAAATTTCTGCCCTGCTAGAGCTGCCCCGGTCAACTGTAAGTGTTGTTATTGTGAAGTGGAAACGTCTAGGAGCGACAACGACTCAGCTGCTAAGTGGTAGGCCACACAAGCTCACAGAACGGGGCCACCGAGTGGTGATGCGCGTAGCTCGTAAAAATCGCCTGTCCTCGGTTGCAACACTCACTACCGAGTTCCAAACTGCATCTGGAAGCAACGTCAGCACAAGAACTGTTCGTTGGGAGCTTCATGAAATGGGTTTCCATGGCCGAGCAGCCGCACACAACCCTAAAATCACCATGCGCAATGCCAAGCGCAGTCTGGAGTGGTGTGAAACTCGCCACTATTCTACTACGGAGCAGGGAAACGCGTTCTCTGGAGTGATGAATCACACTACACCATCTGACAGTCTGATGGACGAATCTGGGTTCGGCGGATGCCAGGAGAAAGCTATCTGCCCCAATTCATAGTGCCAACTGTAAAGTTTGGTGGAGGAGGAATAATGGTCTGGGGCTGTTTTTCATGGTTCGGGCTAGGCCCCTTAGTTTCAGGGAAGAGAAATCTTAATGCTACAGCATACAATGACATTCTAGACGATTCTGTGCTTCCAACTTTGTGGCAACAGTTTGGGGAAGGCCCTTTCTTGTTGAAGCATCACAATGCTCCCATGCAGAAAGCGAGGTCTATACAGAAAAGTTCTGTCGAGATCGGTGTGGAAGAACTTGACTGACCTGCACAGAGCCCTGACATCAACCCCATCGGACACCTTTGGGATAAATTGGAACGCCGACTGCGAGCCAGGCCTAATCACCCAACATCAGTGCCCAGCCTCACTAATGTGTTTGTGGCTGATGGAAGCAAGTCCCCAAGGAAATTTTCCAACATCTAGTGGAAAGCCTTCCCAGAGGAGTGGAGGCTGTTATAGGAGCAAAGGGGGGACCAACTCCATATTAATGCCCATGATTTTGGAATGAGATGTTCGACAAGCATGTGTCCACATACTTTTGGTCAAGTAGTGTATCTAGAGCACCTGATTCTAAATTATATGCTTTTAATGCCTTTCCGCATCTCTCATCATGACTTCATAACCATTTAAGTGCACATTACTACCAAGCATTTACATTACTGTTAATATTATTTCATCAAACAGTGAAAGTAAAATGTCAATATGACTTTCGTGAATTTTACTTGAATAGTCGTTTTTATAAGGCCTCTTTAGGGAGGTTGACAGTGAGAGACTGTGGAGGAGAGATGGACTGAGCAAGTGAGACAGACTGAGAGAAGGAAGAGAAAGGTTTTTAAGAGCATCAGAATGAGCTTCACATGTAGGCATGTCTAGACACTCGGGGCACCGTTATGCACGAATGGAACACTTTATGAATAGAAGACCCATCCAGAAGCACTATCCTGCCTTATCTGCTCACCCTCTCAGAATACAGACGTACACACACACACACACACACACACACACACACACACACACACACACACACACACACACACACACACACACACACACACACACACACACACACACACACACACACACACACACACACACACACAGCTCAAGGCTTCCACATGATACGTCTGTTAGATTCACTCCGCAGGCAATGGGGGATGGGAGGAAGAGGAGAATAACCGACCTTGTATACAACATTTCCTCACTAATACTGTACCCAACAACGTTTTCCAAAACAAGAAGCAGTTGTTTGCCATTATTCGACTACAACAAATATTCCCTATCTAGCACTAAATGTACAGTATGCTAGCATTAGACCTAGTGTCCATCAATGTCAAGAAGGGCTCATTTGTGATGTTAGCTCTTTAGCCTAATTTCTTCCACGGTAGTGTAGTGACACTTGTTCAGTGAGGTTGGGGTGCCTAGCCTACTCAATGGGGGTCAAAGAGCAAATGACACTGTGTGTCAGTATTATGATTGGTTTATATTTGCCGTTTCCAATTTGATGTCGCTAAGGCCTAGATTCAATCAGATCAAACGTTAACCGGCAATAGCCACCATCCGCATAGCTGATGTTTTGACGGTGTCGGAGGTGTATCTGTCTGCGTTGGAGCAGTTCCACCTCCGGTGAGCAGCTGCTCTTGATCATTGTCACAAAACCACACCCGTCCCACTCGCGTTAAAAGTTCAGAAGGAGAAAGTGCAGGCTATATAGAAATAATGAACACTCAAATTGAAAATCATTTAACAACATAATGAGGATTTCTATCATCCTAATTGAGGTTTAGATTACATCTCACATTCCAGTGTTCGAACTTGTAAACAAGGCTGCATGGGATTTTTATTAATGCAACTCCATGCAGCCAATGGCAATGTTGCTTTAGGTATAACGCCAGGACCCGCTTGTGGATTTGACAGCTCTGTCGCAGTTCCACCTCCGACATGCCAATGGCTAAAGTGGATCTGATTGAATAGAGCCATTAACTTGAAAAAGCACAGAGGCTTTGATGGAATGTTGTAATTTGTAGCATAAACTCTTATCTGCAAAAAAACATACATTTTCTATCTATACTTTGTGTACTAAGTGTTGTTTGTTTAATACTTGATGCTGTCAGAAAGTGGTGTGTGTGTGTGTGTGTGTGTGTGTGTGTGTGTGTGTGTGTGTGTGTGCGTTCATGGGTGCACAGGACCATGCAACCGTGTGTGTACATGTGCATTTGTGTGCGTGCATGCATGCTTGCGTTTATGTGACTGTGTGTGAGTATGTATGTGTCTGTCTGTCTGTCTGTGTGTGTGCATCTGTGTGGCTGTGTGTGTCTCCCCAGCACTATGATTGGAGGCATCCATTATTGATGATGTCCTGATGAGATCAATCAAGCCAGAGTTTTTTACATTTTCTGTGTTGAATCCGATAATAGCATTATGACATAGTAATCGTCCTGTCATGAATATTTAAATCACACTGAAATCGCCGTTCCATATTCATGACCTCTCTGTTTTTGTTTTGCTTTCCTCTCTGAAGTTCTATCCCTTATTCACTCATTTATTTTCTCTTCCGTCCATTTGAGCATACTGCATTATTTGCTTCATGAAAACAAGTCATGTCAACATCCAATATAATAGTAGATGTTCCTATTTCAAGATGAAAGAACAAATGGCCCATTGACATAGAAAAGTATAATTCAAACAAATGAGTTTATCTACCTCCCTGGTACATTCAAGAGGGAGAAGCTTGTTGTTGTTTTATTAACCAATCATCCAATCATCGTCTATGTATTGAACGTAGAGGCCTGTGCAGGCTTCCGTGTTGTTTAAAAATGTGAAAAGTGGCTGGCATCGTGTGTACCAATTGAATTCGGCTAATATTCACTGCCATGATTTTCACTGTGATTACGTCATTCCCTCTGCGCAACCCTCCACACCATGGATGCCACGAAAGCATAAATGGAGAGCTATTAGAGCTGACTACTTTGGAGGTCTTGGTCACTGGTTGTACAGCGGGATTCTCCTCACAGGGGGCACCGTTTATGTAGTGGAACCTTCCTATTAGAGGTCTTCAAGTGTCCAAAAAGTTGGACCTGCTCTGAAATGGACCTGGGGCTTTCCAACCCGAACCCGATCTGCATAAATAAATAAAATATTAGACAGGACAACTTCAACATCAACATCAAAGGGACGATGGACGGGGCCATGTACCGTCAAATCTTGGGTGAGAACCTCCTTCCCTCAGCCAGAGCATTGAAAATGGGTCGTGGATGGGTATTCCAGCATGACAATGACCCAAAACACACGGCCAAGGCAACAAAAAAGTGGCTCAAGAAGAAGCACATTAAGGTCCTGGAGTTGCCTAGCCAGTCTCCAGACCTTAATCCCATAGAAAATCTGTAGAAGGAGCTGAAGGTTCGAGTTGCCAAACGTCAGCCTCGAAACCTTAATGGCTTGGAGAAGATCTGCAAAGAGGAGTGGGACAAAATCCCTCCTGAGATGTGTGCAAACCTGGTGGCCAACTACAAGAAACGTCTGACCTCTGTGATTGTCAACAAGGGTTTTGCCACCAAGTACTAAGTCATGTTTTGCAGAGGGGTCAAATACTTATTTCCCTCATTAAAATGCAAATCATTTTATAACATTTTTGACATGCGTTTTTCTTGATTTTTTTGTTGTTATTCTGTCTCTCACTGTTCAAACAATCCTACCATTAAAATTATAGACTGTCAGTGGGCAAACGTACAAAATCAGCAGGGGATCAAATACTTTTTTTCTTCACTGTACATTCGGCTGCCCTCTCGTTTACAAACTGCCATGACTGCTACGACGTATAGCTTGGAGAAACACTTGATGTAATCCTCCTGCAGTGTAAACTAGGACCAGGTTGGATAACACACTGTGAAAGCTGGAGGCTAGGAGAGCTTGGTTTTTTTAATGCTAGTATGACATCCATTAAAGCTGAATCACTGAACCTTTTCAATATCTGTAATGAAGTTTTATCAATTAACAGACACCATCATACCATATTTATGAGGCAGATGGGAGGGAATCCTGAGCGGAGCTGCTTTTAGAGAGGTCGGAGTGTGTTGGTGCTGCTCTCTGACTTTCTGAGAGTCCCACTCCACATGAATGTTTCAGGGGCTAAATGGAGGCAGACTCGATCCCCTGTTCCCTCCCTCCCTCTACCCCCCACCAACGCTACAGGAAAACACTGTATGGGAATGTTCACAGTGTATTAAAGAGTAATGGATTTAAATGCAATGTGTGTGTGTGTGTGTGTGCCTGTGGAGGGAAGGGATTGTGTGTATGTGTGCGTGTGTGTGTGTGTGTGTGTGTGCGTGCATGTGCGGGATATGTCAGGTTGACGTTGAGTATCACTACCGTAACGTTACATCAATGTCTGATACAGATGATTTTGAACAACGATGTGTCGGTGGACATGAAACCCGAAGCGTGTGTGTGTGTGTGTGTGTGTGTGTGTGTGTGTGTGTGTGTGAGATCTTTTCTTATTTTTCTTGTCTTGTTTTTTTTCTAGATGCTCCAATGTGCTATGACTTTGTGTGTGTGTGTACTGTATGTTTGTGTCTAAATGTGTTTGTGCTGTACTGTAGGTGAGGGACACTCTGTCTAGGAGCTGTCTAGACCTCTTGGGAAACCGGCAAACATGAAAAGTGGCTTTTATTCACTAACCCCCCTCTCCCCCCCAACCCTAATACCCATGCTATGTTTTTGTAAGTTGTATATAGCCACCCCGAGGCCCTGTGCAGTAATATACAGACACAGTGCTCAGTTGGATAGAGCCAGTAAATGGATATATGGGAAGCATTGTAGTCCATGCTGACTGACCACGGTGTGTTACAGATTAACCCCCAGGCCCTTTCCTCCTCTCTCTCTCTCTTTCTCTCTCTCATTTTGTCTATGTCACCTACCTCTCCTACCTCCTCTTTTTGCCTCCTTCTCTGTCTCTATCTCTCTTTTTTTCCTCTCCCATCTGTCATTATAGGCTTACATTTATCTAGTGTACACGCCTCTATCTCTCTCTCTCTCTCTCTCTCTTTCTTTCTCTCTCTCTGTGTGTGGAGGTTCTTGTAGACTACAACAGCTCTGTCAGTAAAGATACATCACAGCGCCCTATCACCCCACCCCACCCCTAACACCCCAATCCCCCCCCTAGGCCAGGGGGGATTCCATTAGCACTACCACCTGCTGTGATGCCTCCCCCCAAGTGTACACACACACAAACACAATGCAAAATAGACACATACACAAGGATGCTGCTCTGCAAGAAGGAACAAGAAATGTGAGACTGGGAACCTCAACACCCCTTCTCAACTCAACCTCCCCCCCTCCTTCCTCCCTCCCCTTCCCTCTCTCCCGCTCTCCCTCCCTTCCTCCCCCCCTCCTTCCTCCCTCCCCTTCCCTCTCTCCCGCTCTCCCTCCCTTCCTCCCTCCCTCCCTTCCTCCCTCTTTCCCTTCCATCTCACTCTCTTTCCTCGACTCACGACTCTGTAGTGAAGACAAGGCGATGCGCTGCAATTACTCTAATTGGTTGCGACTTCTTCATTTACATGACAAGTGCGTGCCGGGCCTGGGAACCAACGGCCTGCTCCTCCTGGTCAGCCGGGGCCTGTGCCTGAGACTGGGGGTCTGGGGGCTTCCATGGGGCTCTGGGGGGTTCCAGGGGGTCTGGGAGAGAGAGAGGGGATGCCTGCATGGGCTTTGCCTGGTGGGAAGGGGGGTCGGGGTTTAAAGGGACAAGAAACAGGGGGTGGGCACTCGGGTGGATGCTGCCGAACAATATCGTCTGCTTCTCGGGGCATTCCTCCTGCTCATCGTCACGGCGAAGCGGTCGTGGTCTTCAACACTAACGGGAACAACATTCTTAAGCAGTGAAACCATTCATTAGTGTGTGTTGGCGCTGTTGCTGCCAGCCTTGCACGCCCTGCCCGCCCTGCCCACTCTGCCCACTCTGCCCACTCTGCCCGCCCTACCCGACCATACTGTAATGTTAGTTTAGCATTACAGGCGCACTCAGCTGAGCCATTCTTATGGTAATTTTTCTGTAGTTATTCATTTTTCCCCCGCTCTAATGTTTGCTTAGAAGATAAAGAGCCGTTTTTTATTACCCGCTGAAGTTCACATGTCAGGATGAATCGGATTTACACTGTCATTCTGCAGGGGCACACAAGTGAAAAGGCCAAAGCTTTATACTCATAAAGTATTCAGTAGTATATTCAGTAATACACAACTATTCTTCATTCATTTAGCAGTAATCGAAATGGTTTCTCTTGTCACGAAAACAAATGTATTTTCATGTCTTTTCGATGATGTCCAGAGGCCCATCCACAACAATATGTTGAAATCCTCCTTTAGGATAGACACAGCAGGAGACGTAGGATGCCTTGACCCTGATGACCTGTGGGATGACCTCTAGCCCCTGCCTGGGTTCTAACAATGGATACTGACATGTTCTGCTTCCGAGGTCAAAAGGGAGAGCTCAGGGCCTGTCCACAGTGACATGGTGACATCGGTGACTGGCTGTTTGATCTGAGGAATACAAGACAACATTCTATGTTATGTTATCAAGTTATATATATATAATATCCTGAAAGCATACGGCTTAGCCCCATTTAAACTTTTTGTAGCTATATTCTGTAGCTTTCTATAACTGTTTAGAATCACCTGCGGGGCGCCTTGTTTCAGACCTACATGGTAAAGTAATTAAAGATGACGAGTCTTCATTTGGTCAGCATGATAAGTCTCTGGCTTCATTTGGTCAGCATGATAAGTCTCTGACATTTTGCCAACAAGATACATTGCCATGCATGTGTGTGTGCGTGAATGTGCGTTGGATCGTGCGCGAGTGTGTGTGTGTGTGGGGGGGGGTTGCGTGTGTGTTTTACTGTATTCAGCCACCATTGTCACCTCATAAGATGAATATATAATTAATTTTTTCTGAGATCCAATTAGACTATGATTGAATGCAACATTCTTTTCTCCCAAGGTGACAACTGATTTAAAGTAGTAATTTCAGTAGCTATCAACATGGCGCTATAATCAAAATAGATATCATGAATTAGATCATCTGTATCTGTTTGGGACTTTGCCCTTGTGAAGGATCAATTGGAGCAGAGTTGCTTGACAGTTGTATTATATGACCGTGGTTAACTAGCTTCCACAAACATTAGTGTCATTGACATTAGCTATACCGTCTTGTACATATCAAAGGGCAGAGAGATCAGTGTAAGAAGGATGTGAATAACATAAAACAAGAAATGCTTAGATTGCTAGTTTCACTTGTGTGTGCACCCACAATGCTAACATAGCTCAAAATGGAGAAGGAAGGTGGAGATGAGTTTGTAGCGTGTTGGTATGTTTGCTTTAGGAGAGCACAAGGCATGTCCACAGTGCTGCCCGCAGCAAGTGACGGACTGTGTGTAACTTGCTTCCAACTAACATTAGCGTCATTGACATTAGGTATACTGTCTTGTACATATAACAGGACAACGAGATCAGTGTGTGTGTGTCTGTGTGTCTGCGTCTGTGTGTGTGTGTGTGTGTGTGTACGTGTGTGTGTGTGTGTATGTGTGTGTGTCTGTGTGTCTGTGTGTCTGCGTCTGTGTGTGTGTGTGTGTGTGTGTGTGTGTGTGTGTGTGTGTGTGTGTGTGTGTGTGTGTGTGTGTGTGTGTGTGTGTGTGTGTGTGTGTGCGTGTCTGTGTGTGGGTGGGTGGGTGCGTGTGTGTGTGTGTCTGTGTGTTTGTCTCTCGATGTCTGTGTGGGGGTGTGTGTTTCAAAACTATTGCTTGAGGTACAACATCAGCAGATTAACTGGAATTAAATGAAATGAAGTCTTCTTCATTTTCTCTTCTCTCCCAGGGAGTCACTTTCTGCTGTGCCAGATTTACACGCTGGCATACAGTGCCTTCAGAAAGTATTCATACCGCTTGACGTTTTGTTGTGTTAAATCCTGAATGAATTAAATAAATAACAAATCTCACCCATCTACACACAATACTCCATAATGACCAAGTGCCAACATGTTTTTCAAAATGTTTGCAAATGTATTGAAAATGAAATATAGAGATATCTAATTTACATAAGCATTCACTACTTTGAGTCAATACTTTGAAGACGCACCTTTGGCAGCGATTACGGCTTTGAGTCGTCTTGGGTATGTCTGTATCAGCTTTGCACATCTGGATTTGGGGATTTTCTCCCGTTCTTCCTTGCATATTTCCTCAATCTTTTTTAAGTTAGATGGGGAGCAGTGGCGAACAGCAATCTCCAAGTCTTTCAACAGATTTTCAATGGGATTCAATTCTGGGCTTTGGCTGGGCAACTCAAAGACTTTCATATTACTGTTAAGCCATTCCAGTGTTGCTTTGACTGTATGCTTGAGGTCATTGTCCTGTTGGAACGTAAATCTTCGTCCCCAGTCTAAGGTCATTTGAACTCTGAAGTAGGTTATCATCAAGGATTTACCTGTATTTGGCTTCATTCATTGTTCCCTCCAACCTTACCAGTCCCCCAGTCCCTGCCTCTGAAAAACATCCCCATAGCATGATGCTGCCTCCACCATGCTTCACGGTAGGGATGGTGTTAGACGGGTGATGAGCTGAGTTCAATTTCTGTCTCATCAGACCACAGAATTATGCTTTCAGAGTCTTTCACGTGCCTTTTTGCAAAATCCAGGCGTGCTGTCATGTGCCTTTTTCTCAGCAATTGCTACCGTCTGGCCACTCTCCCTTAAAGCCCAGATTGATGAAGTGCTGTAGAGACTGTTGTGCTTCTGGCAGGTTCTCCCATCTCAGCCAAGGAACTCTGTAGTTCTGTCAGAGTGATCATTGGGTTCTTGGTCACCTCCCTGACCAAGGTCCTTTTTGCCCGGTTGCTCTGTAAGGTCGGACAGCCGGCTCTAGGCAGAGTCTGGGTAGTTCCATATTTTTTACATTTCCCAATGATGAAGACCACTGTGCTCTTTGAAACTTTCAACACTCTAAAACTATTTTTTACCTTTCACCAGATATATATGTCTCATCACAATTCTCTCTCGGAGATCTACAGACAGTTCCTTGGTTTCTGCTCTGAAGTACTACCAACTGTGGGAGCTTGTATAGACGCGTGTATTTCTTTCTAAATCATGTCCAAACAACTGAATTAGCCACAGGTTGACTCCAATCAAGTTGTAGTGACATCTCATATTTCTAAAAACATGTTTTCACTTTGTCATCATAGAGTACTGTGTGTAGAGGGGTGAGAAAATTACATATATTTAATCCATTTTGAATTCAAATGTGGAATAAGTCAAGGACTAGAATACTTTCTGAAGGCACGGTATCACTTCACTTCCCTGAAAGCAGCATGTTTTAAGAAAGAGGTGTGTGTTTTCACACAGAGAGATGCCTTTGTGGAGTATGTGAAAGAGACACTTTTAAAGTAGTCTTTTGAAGCTGGAGATCCTGAGAAGGATATGAGGTATGATACAACACACATACACACAACCACACACACACTCCCACACACACACACACACACACACACACACACACACACACACACACACACACACACACACACACACACACACACACACACACACACACCCTCCCACACAAATACGCACACAGACACACACAAACACACACAGAACCACACACTCACACACGTACACACACAACCACACACACACACACAGAACAAGCTGCCAAATTCCCTCCAAACAAGCCAAGGATGAAACCCAAAGCTCACGTGTGTGTTCACGATTTGAACCCCGCTGCTCCGGTCTCACGCTCTCTGAGGTGTGTCTCTAACACACAGACACACACACACACAGACACATGCATGCACACTAGTACACACACACATACGCACACGCACACACACACACACACACACACACACACACAAATACACACACACACACACAAATACACACACACACACACACACACACAGACACAGACACACACACACACGCACACGCACACGCACGCACACACACACACAAACACACACACACACACACACACAAATACACACACACACACACACACACACATACACACACACACACACACACACACACTTAAGCACCCAGAAACAGATAAGTACAGAGTTAGAAGTTGGACAAATAGATGGACAAATAGATACACACAACACAAATATCCCCTCTTCTACTGAGGAGTGGTCTTGTCCTGTCAGTGCCTCCGACTCTCTCTCTCTCTCTCTCTCTCTCATCAGCACCTCTACCCCAAGCAAGGTCATTACACACTGCTGGGACAGCAAGAGAACACTAGGAGAGATACAGAGAAAGAGAGGAGAGAGAGAGGCAAAGAGAGGGATATAAGAAGAGAGAGAGAGACAGAGAGAGAGCTGAAGAGAGAGAGAGAGAGAGAGAGAGAGAGAGAGAGAGAGAGAGACAGAGACAGAGAGAGAGAGAGAGAGACAGAGGTGAAGATAAAGTGAGAGGTCAAGAGAAAGGCAGAGGAAGAGAGAGAGATGAAGAGAGAGCCATAAAGAGAGAGAGAAAGACAAAGAGAGAGCAAGAGAGATGAAGTGAGGGAGAGCGAGGTGGGAGTATTGTTAACATATTACCGGGCCGACGTCTTTGGAGATTGCCCATGTGATTGGCTCCCGAGGCCTCTGTGGCACATAGCAATTAGGAGCCCAACGACCCCGGATCTCCACAGAAATCCCACCGGAGACTCCCGCTCGTGTTCTGCCATGCTATCGGAGTGCCGGCTCGCTCCCAGACAGGGTGAACATCCCGATATTCAGAGTATGGAAAGCGGAGAGAGAGGCTGCCGGAGTTCTGGCAGAGGTTAATGGTTTTTCCCAGTCAGGGAGCATACAGTGTGTATCAGGTAATTATGGGTAATTGGTAAATGTTACCATAATGAAAGAATTACCAGCCATTCTAATTAGACCTAGAGATAGAGAGAGAGAGCAAGAGAGAGTGAGAGAGAGAGGGAGAGAAAACAGTGTCAGCATGTGAGTGAAAGAAACAGCGACCAGAGTCGACTTTAGAGTCAAAGAGAGACAAAGTGAGATAAAGATTGAGGGAGAGAGAGAGTCATAACAACGAAAGAGAGGGCAAGAGCAATGGGACCCAGTATAGACGTAGATAAGCATGAATCGTTTCATTTTAATAGAATAGCCTCCAGCTGTGAGTTAGAAGAGTCCCATTATAGCCCTCATTAAACCGCTGTCTGTGGCATGCATGTGTCATTGTGTTGTTAACTCTCTTAAGCGCAAGGTGATCAATGCACAATTGTTGCAGGATGAATATAAATACAAATGTACAGTGCACTGGACGAAAGTGGCCAATGACAGTGTTTTGACTGGTTTGAGCCTTTTCACTAGGAACACTTTGCTTTATTGCCTCAAGTGAACCAGTGACTGTGTAAGGTAGATAGAGGTGTTCAAATAAAGATAGTTACAGTTTTTTACAATCACTTTGGCCCAAATTTCAGAACCTGGATGTCATTTTTCAAAACTCGACACAAAACTCACAACCAATGATCAAAATGCACATTTTTCAAAACTCTTACCACTTTTCCAATTGCTTGGATACAATACACATAAAGATAAGATCATTTGTTCATTGAACTAAAATCATCTGTTCAAAATGACACAACTTAACATCGAAGTATTACCATTTCAAAATGCAATTCACACATTGCATCTGAGATGACTGTCTATTCATTTCATTACAGTGATCTAACTATTAATTGACACACCTGCTCAAAATGAGAAGTAACTGTTGCATTACTCTTAATGCATAGTTTTATGGAAACTGACAAACAATATTCCATGTTTAGATCATGAAAGTTTCAGCATAACGAGATCCATTGACACCAATTACCGTGGAACATGAACCAATTGGACTACATTATCTATGGATGTAATATTTCATCATCATTCTTTATCAGACACTGTTTCTATGGTCTCATGTACCACTTTTCCAGACCATATTTTCAGATTTGACATTATTGTACACATTACTGTGCACTCAGCCAGCTTATTAGGTACACCTATCTAGTACTGGGTAGGACCCCCTTTTGCCTCCACAACAGCCTGAATTATTCACGGTGTTGTACGTTAAGAGATGCCCTTCTGCACACCACTGTTTTAAACAGCTGTTATTTGAGCATTTGTGACCTTTCTGTTAGCTTGAACGAGTCTGGACATTCTCCTCTGACCTCTCTCATTAACAAGGTGTTTTTGCCCACAGAACTGCCGCTCACTGAACGTGTTTTGTTTATCGCACCATTTTCTGTAAACTCTAGAGACTGTAGTGCGTAAAAATCCCAGGAGGGCAGCTGTTTCTGAGATGCTGGAACCACCATGTGTGGCACCAACAATCATACCACGGTCAAAGTTGCTTAGATTACGCATCTTGGTGCTGGCAGCATCATGCTATGGGGATGTTTTTCAGAGGCAGGGACTGGGACTGGTAAGGTTAGAGGGAACAATGAATGAAGCCAACTAAAGCTCTCTACTCTATATACTCCATATATTGAGTTGCAGGCAGCCACAAAATTGGCCGTTCGAAGGAGCAGGCTATTTGCGTTAACACGCAGGTGTACCTAATAAAGTGACCGGTGAGGGTATGTTATTGCTTTTCCAATACTGCCAACTCATTACTGATGATTGATTTCACATTGTGGTATGAGTACTGTATATAGTGAAATGTGTGGTATCCACCTACAACAACATAGCGATAACATGGAGCCTGCAGGTGATCCAGGTCACAATAGGAGGAAGACGAGGAAGACGTGGTGGTCAAAGGAATGGCAGGGGACAAGCACCCCTTCTGAGAGGTGGCCGTGGGCCTCGTTTGAGGGGGGGAGAACGTGGTAGAGGACAAGGCCACGGACCAAGACAGCGGCAGCAACAGCAAAGAGCGTCCAATGAAATTCGAGCAATAGTTGTAGACCATGTGGTAAATCATGGCATGACAATGACTGAGGCAGCTACAATGATTCAACCAAACCTCAGAAGATCAACCGTGGCCTCAATCATCAGAACTTTCCGCAATGAGAACCGGTAAGTCTTCAGCATGCACTAAACATTAGGCTACTCTCAACATTGTAGAGGGGGACGGAGCTGGATGCCAATGAAAACCATCACAAATTCCTTTTTTTGGATGAGGCAGGCTTCAACCTGGCCAAGACAAGGAGGAGAGGTCGGAATTTCATTGGCCAGCGGGCAACCATCCGAGCACCTGGACAACGTGGTGCAAACATCACCATGTGTGCGGCTATATCGAAAGATGGTGTGGTGGGACGCAGACCTCGTATTGGATCATATACTGCAGCTCTCCTTGTAACCTTCCTTGATGAACTGTAGAGCTGATGGCGTGACCTATGTCATTGTGTTGGATAATGTCAGGTTCCACCATGCTCAAATGGTACAAGCAGGTTTCAGGCCCATCCACAATTTACCACCCTGTACTTACCCCCATACTCTCCTTTCCTTAACCCGATTGATGAATGTTTCTCCACATGGAGGTGGAAGGTATATGATAGGCCCCCAACAAGAATTAATGCGTGTGTGTGTGTGTGTGTGTGTGTGTGTGTGTGTGTGTGTGTGTGCGCGTGTGTGTGTGTGTGTGTGTGTGTGTGTGTGTGTGTGTGTGTGTGTGTGTGTGTGTGTGTGTGTGTGTGTGTGTGTGTGTGTGTGTGTGTGTGTGTGTGTGTGTGTATCTGTGAGTTTATTTCTGTTATGTTTGTCATGTTGGTGTTTGACCAAGGTGTAGAAAACATGACTGTCCATCATTGATGGAAGGAGATAAGAGAGAAAGTCAGAAAAAGAAAGGCAAGGAGGCTATGTTCATTAGGACACAATGTAGCAAAACAATGTTCAAGAGACAGACACATCCTGCATATCCTGCAGGCACTGTGTTCCACTACCAATTCGTTTAGTTAATGTTACCATTAAGATTCGTTAATGTTGCGTTCACTCTCTCTGGGCTTATTGTCTTCCTCCGACTCCTTCAACTATCATAGAGGGAAAACACAAACCATTAAACATTTAGCATCACTCTCCAATTATTCATTCTGAGTGGCATATGTTAAATATCTTGTTGAAATTTGATTTGTTTTGTTTACAAATCATCCGAGGGCACCCGCCTCAAGGGGAATTCTAGGATAGTAAGATAGTGCAGTGTTGGCTCTATTCTATTACGTATCTGTGTGGATAGTGTGGACAGTATGATGGCCAATTCCCACTGTTTCTAGTGCCATTGTTAATAATGAGAAGATAACAACCAATTTCCATGGCAAGGGAGATTTTTTAGGGAGGGATGGAAGGGCTTCATGGAGTAAACATACATACACAGGTACTTTCTGTCTGTCTGCCTGCCTGCCTGCCTGTCTGTCTGTTTGTCTGCCTGTCTGTGGCTGCTCTTGCTCATTTCCAGTCAGAGCAGCCCTAAGGCAGTGCTATGTGGGAACGATAGAGTCCTGTTCTCTCTTTACTCTCCGCACTAACCTATTCCGACATATCCACAGCACTGCTTCTATGTGTACATAAGTGGCTGTGTTCTTAACCCTTGTGTAGTCTTAACATTCTGTATACTCCCCTTGTCCTAAGGGTCAAAAATGGCCCGCCTTCACTAAACTCCAAATCTATTTTGCATGAAGAAACAACCTGTCATTCATCCCAAACTTTGTGAATATCTGGGATTTCCCTCTTCACAATGCAGAAAGGCTGCATTTAATCAGTGGACAGCACACTCGTTTTTATTACAACACACCTGTCATAATTGTTTTCTTTACTGAAGTAGAGGTTTATTATTATAATTATTATTATTGCTAAAGGTACTGCATAGGTGTAAACATACATTTTCTAGCAAGAGATAGCACTTGTATAGCCTAACAAAGTAGCAGACATGTGCAGAAAGTAGTTTTTAATGCATTTTATTGAAGGGAATCAATAACAGTCTTGAACTTTTTTGGCAACATAGTGATATATTCTTATATAGTGTACAATGAGAAATTAAACTACAAAATAATAGTCTTCTCCCAGTTTTTTTAACCATTGCCTCCACCCACAAGGTGTATAAACAACAACAATAAATTATAATAAAATAAGATAATAGATACAAAACAAAAACATGAAGAACATAAATCAATCAACTTTAATTAGCACATGTAGGACAGTATGTAAGTGTGTGTGCATGGACTTTGCAGATGTATTTCTCACATGTGCAGCACATAGTATTTGTTTTACAGCCCTTCTTTGGGGGGCAGAATTGGCATCTCCTCCTCTTGCCTGCCCCAGCTGCAGCATCAGGTGGATCAGGACAGGATTCTGCCCCTTGAACAGCTTTCACAAGCGCTGCAGAGGCTGCTGTGCAGGGGAGGCGCTCCCTTCTTTGAATGTGTGGGGTTACATGTGCCTTTCCCAGCTGCTCCAGGAACACCCTCCTCTTACGCTTATCAGGCATCCAGGTAGGGTTGATCTTGTTCCATGTCACAAAGGCATTGTATGAGGACACATCAATGATGTTATGGAAGATGACCAGGGGCCAGCGGGCAGTCATCCTCCTGCAGCTGTAAGTTCCAATCACCTTGTCCAGGTTGTCCACGCCTCCTTTGTTGTGGTTGTAGTCCAGGATGATGGCTGTCTTCCTGTCATCACGATCACTGATCTTAGCTGTTTTGTGCAGTGTGCGCAGGAGGACCACATTCTTGTTCCTCTTTGGGAGGTAAGAAACTAGAGTGGTGGTGAGGGTGAAGGCAAACTTTGATGAGAAGGCCTCTCTCCCCCTTGTTTCGAGGAGTGCAGGGTAGGAGCTCAGGCTTGTTCTTTCTAACTGTGCCAACTATGGTGATCTTCCTCTTCAGGAGCTGCTGGCTGAGTTCATAAGAGGTGAAGATATTGTCACATGTGACATTGGGCCCCTTCAGTCCATCTGTCATATCAAGCACAACCCACATCCACTGGTTCTTCTCCGGGCTGGTCAGCTTCCCTGTGTAGACTTGCATCTTCCAAGCATATCTGGATTGTGCATCACAGGCCACCCATATCTTGATGCCACACTTCGTTAGCTTGCTGGGCATATACTTCCGAAAAGGACAGCAACCTTTTGACAAAAGAGATTACTATCAGTAATTAGTATCAGTGTCACAAAAAACAATCACATAAATCAATGATATTACAGCGATACATAATCAAATTAACAGTGAAAATCACTTACATTACACATATGAAAAACAAATGGACCTCTGAATGGAACCAGTTGCTCATCCACTGTTACTTCAGGCCCAGGGTTGTGAAGGTATGGCAGACGCTCCACCCACTTTTCCCAGACCTCTCTAATGGCCACCAGCTTCTCTCACATGTCTTGCAGGTCTTGACTCACGGTTATCAAATTGTAGCATTCTTGAGAAAACTAGAAAGACTTTTTCGCCTCACCCGCTAAGATTAGCAGCCCTATGTATGCTGCACATGCACAAGAAAGTTTTAGTTTTGTCTGAGTTCAATCAGAAGCACACATAATCTCAATTTCTCATTGTGTGTGTGTGTGTGTGTGTGTGTGTGTGCGCGCATGAGCATATGTTTGTGCTTGTGTGTGTGTGCGCTAAACCCAAATCTTAACATTGTGCAAATGCTCGTGAATGTGTCTGTGTTAACTGCAGTGGATGAATGACCTTGATTTCCAGTGTGTCACTGAGACAAGGTGGTGTTCACACATGCACACTAAGACATTATACTCTACTCCACATTTTACAAATATTCTGGGTCCTTCTTCTGTCACTTGGCAGGTTGAAAGTCACAATCCTGAATTTGTGTTTCAGCCCCTGTTGGGCAGGTGCATCACTCTGTTTGGTTAGAAGCTGAGGGATGGGGCTGGAGAAATGTTTGGCAGGGATTCAATCCAAGGAACATTATAGAGAAGCACATTGCATTTGACTGTAAATTGTATTTTTGGCTTTAGCCAACACACAAATAATTTTCTGTGAATGCGATCTATGCGAACGTCTAGGAAATTGCCTTTAAAAGGCGAATTGTCAGCTGTCCAGTACTGGTTTATATATCACACATTTCCATGCAGAATCAAACCAAATCACACATTTTCACTTCTGGTTCAAGGTTGATGGATTTGCAATGGATTTTGATGTACTCACAATTTGCAATGAAATCTCTGTGTTAGAAGCTTTTGAGGCCTATATTGCGACAAGCAAACTTTTTCACTGAAAACCTTGCCTCTAAAAGCAAAGGACAAAGGCCGAGAGAAAGGCTGAGTAAAATGTAATAGTTTGGAAACTGATCAACAGCAAACTGCTTAAGTGGAAAAATGATGAGCAAACTTAGCAAACTGTGTTAATTTGAATACAGCCCTTTAACCCTCTCTCTCCAGATGCTAAAAGTTTCACGGGAAGTTTGCGGAACTCCTGTGGCTTGGGTGGCTTTTTAAGTGTTCTTTATTCATGTGTTATTTGTTTATGCGGATTAATTATTAAAAGTTTGCTGCATTTTACAAAGGTTCTAGTTTGTGGGTAATGATTCCCTCCTTTCTCTCCCAATGGGTTGTATTTGTAATTTTCTTGAATATAAAAGTTGCATTATTCATGTGTATCGGCGGGCCGCATCTATTAATGATGACATTCTTTGTAGGTGCTCACGTCTTTAGCACGTCTTTCTCGCTCTTGCTCCCTGACTCAAAGCAACAAAAAGGGGGTACATAGAACCTCATCTTTCTATCCCTTTCTCCCTCTTTCTTTCTCTGTTCGTTTTTTTTCTCATACTTTGCGCATTGTGTTATCTCATTAGGCTCAGATGGACATTGTCTTTTTTTCCCCACATAACCGATCAGAATAAAAAAGGAGGGAGAAAGAGAGAAAAGTTTGCTGTGGCGCTGTGATGTAAATGTCCTTATTTAGTCATTTATAGATGTGGGAATTGAGTGCAACTCTGTAGAGAGTCATCAACTATTGATGTGTCTAATCTTTCGGATCCTGCCAACATGATAATCATGATCTGTTTTCGAGTGAGGAGGCACCAGCTCTCTCCTCCTTCCTCCTCACTGAGGCTCCACATAGGCTTATTGTTTATATCAAATCTGTGATTCCACATTTGCAAGGCGCCGTTAGTCTGCTCCAGCTAAAGCTAATAAATGTTTTTATACAGTGCTAACAAGCCACTCTAACACCCAGCACACAACCACACTATTCAGTTAACCATCAAATAGAGGAAGAAAAAGATCATGTGTAAATGCGAACGGATCTATATTACAATTGTACCTTTGGAAACTCTTTGAGAAGAGAAAGGAACACTGCTGCCATCTCGCTCTACAACCAAGGTGCTTGAATTGAGATACAAACTTAAGATAATACTTTGTTTCGATTTTCTGTGTACTTACAGTCCTTCAGGATACAAGTACAGGTAGGTGGGAGAACTGCTATCACTTTTTTTTACCATTTTCCTCACCTATATCTCCCTACAAGCACACCCATCCCTGCTTCCCTTACCTTACCTATTTGACACATATGAGCCATGTTCCCTTCCATGCATGTGCTCATAAACAACACCTTTGGTGGAACACATATACTGTACTGCATAGTGTAATAAGCCTATAAAACTTGTGAACACAAAAACACACACACACACACACACACACACACACACACACACACACACACACACACACACACACACACACACACACACACAGATACATAATAGAATAGAGCCAACACTGCACTACCTCACCATCCTAGAATTCCCCTCGAGGCGTGTGCCCGCGGATGATATGTATACAAAACAAATCAAATGTACGCTTTCAACAAGATATTTAACATATGCCACTCAGAATTAAAAAGTGATGCTTAATGTTGAATGGTTTGTGTTTTCCATCTATAAGAGTTGCGGGGTTTGGAGGGAGACAATAGGCCCAGAGAGAGTGAACACAACAATAACGAAATGTAATGGTGGTCGAACACAGCGCATGCAGTCTGCATGCAGGATATGTCTGTCTCATTCTCTCCCCCACATGAGCTTTGTCCACTAGGCAGGAAATGGAAGAAAGCGATCCAAAGCAGTACGATCTGAACTTGTCCAATAAGAAACATTCATTTTGATTTTCCATTGAACACTGTTTTGCTACGGTGTGTCCTAATGAACATGGCCTTACATTTCTTTTTCTGACGTTCTCTCTTATCTCCCTCTGTCAATGATGGACAGCCATGCTTCCTATACCTTGGTCATACACCAACATGAAAAACATACAGAAATAAACCTGAAGGTGCACACACACACACACACACACACACACACACACACACACACACACACACACACACACACACACACACACACACACACACACACACACACACACACACACACACACACACACGCACACACATATTTATGTCAGAATTAGACGTTCATCCATGTTTCTCGAATGTCAAATTTAGAAGTTTTTTTCGAAGTGTTTAAGGTTAAGTTTAGGCACTAACTCAATTTTTTTTAAGGTTAGTCATTAACTCGGAATGGTTAAGGTAGGGGTTAAGGTTTGGGATAGGCTTAAAATAAAAAATATCAAAAACAACTTTCTATCGCTGGATTCGAACATGCAACCTTTGACACCAGAGACAGATGCTCACAGTCATCCACCACGCCCTGTCAAAACCAAAACCTACTTGAAGGTAGCGCTCACTGTTACCCCTAGTGGTCAATTTCCCCGTCATCCTCAGACATCGATGGACGTCGAATCCTGACTTGTATCTGGCTGGAAATGTAGTGACGCAAATGTACACACACACACACACACACACACACACACACACACACACACACACACACACACACACACACACACACACACACACACACACACACACACAAAGGTAGAGGGGCTCTCTCTCTACACAGCATCTCTTACTCCTCTTGCTCTTCTCTTCCTCCTTTTCACTTATCCTCTCCCTCATCCATCTCTCTATCTCTCTCCCACATGCTCTTTCTCAATCAGCCTCTCTCTTTCTGTCTTTCCCATTCTTTCCTTCCCTCTCTCTCAGTAGGAAAATAGGAAGTGCTATTCACGCTGGTAATTACATGTCTCTCTTTTGTTATGGTGGCATATTATTTTCCCTTAATGGATGGACAAATTATATAACTACCTCTTTATGGAAATAATAATGGTAGAGCACAGCAGAGATAGCTGGCAGTGGAGCATATCAGTGTCTGTCTCTCACGCACATACACAACCACACACAAACACATACACACACAAACACATACACACACAAACACACACAAACAGAGACACAACACCGGCCCAGTGACACCGAAAACACACATACACTCTCTCTCTCTCTCTCTCTCTCTCTCTCTCTCTCTCACACACACACGTAAACCTCACCATTCAAAAAAATTGAAAATAGGCCATGGTGATATTCTGATGCAGGGGTTATGCCCATTTTTACAGCATATTTTATTCATCTGTTGTTTGCAAAATGCTGTATAAAATATAGATGGTCTACACTACTCTGACTGCCAGAGCAAGGAGACAGGAGACAGGAGACAGGAGAGAGCACAGGAGGACGGGTTCCCAGCTACACACAGGATCACATAGTGTATATGGTTGAATGGATGGATGGAAGTATGGATAAAGGGATGAATGGAAGGGCGCATGGGCAGACAGACGGATGCATGGCTGCATGGATAGATGGATAGCAAATTTACCATAATTGATTAGAAACAGCTGGGGTTTTCCCATGGGAGTGAGAAGTAAATGTATCAATTTGCTTTTTTATCATATTGACTATACGGGGGTTAACATGTAAATGGCTGTACATTGTTGTTTTCACACAAACTAGCCCTCAGTGCAGAAAGACGAATGGGGGAAAGAGATAGAGACAGTGTTACATATCTGGGCATGAAAACGTTTTCAAGTTGCCAAGTTCATTAGCAATCATCTAACAATAACCCATGTAATGAATTTCCTGAATTATGCTCCTGATGGTGCAGTTACATCCACTTTTTAGAAAATGTTTTGTTTTTGTCAGAACTGTATGCCTGTTTTCATCTGTAGAAAATAGTAAAGACAAACATGTACAGTACGGATCGAGTAAAGAGAAGAGTAAAGGCTGAAGCGTACAAACAGAGATGGCTTCCTCAGCAACGCAGCGCTCCCACTATTGGACCACGGCATGATGGAAAGTGACAGCAGCGCCCGGGGCGGCCACGGAGAGGGCGGAGTCTAAGGAAAGAGCCAGGAGGGGTGAGCTGTGCTGCTTCATCAGTGTGTGGATGCGCACTCACACACTGTACACACACACCCAAACACACACACTGTACACACATATCCAAACACACACTCACACACACTGTACACACACACACTGTACACACACACACCCAAACACACACTGTGCACACACTGTGCACACACACCCAAACACACACACCCAAACGCGCTGTACACACACACCCAAACACACAGTACATACACACACCCAAACACACACACTGTGCACACACACTGTACACACACACTGTACACACCCACCCAAACACACTGTACACACACACACTGTACACACACACTGTACACAAACACACAAACACACACGGTACACACACTGTACACACACTGTACACACACTGTACACACACTGTGCACACACACCCAAACACACACTGTACACACACTGTACACACACCCAAACACACACACACCCTAACACACAGTACACATACACACCCAAACACACACACACACACACACCCAAACACACTGTACACACACACACACACACACACACACACACACACACACACACACACACACACAAACACACTGTACACTGTACACACACCCAAACACACAGTACACACACACACCCAAACACACTGTACACACACACACCCAAACACACAGTACACACACACACACACACACACAAACACACTGTACACACACACACCCAACCACACTGTACACACTCACCCAAACACACACACACACCCAAACCTGTCCACATGCACATATTTCCTCATCCAACCAGAGTAGGAGGTGCTCTGACAGTAAGCCACAGGGACGGGCCAGAGAAACATCTCTGACACAGTGGCAGACAGGGCGACACCCCGGCCAAGGTGAGGTCATCCCAAAGACCACTGGGCGATCGAAGGTCACAGGATACAGGGAAGAATCAGCCTCAGGGCACATTGAGGCATCGCCAGGATTCTACAGACACCTCAGGCTCATAGGGGCTAGAGAGTCTAAGCAGACTGCACTCTCATGGAGGGAACAGAGTACTTCTTTCTGTATTTATACACATCACAGGGATTTTATGTTATGTTTATGTTGCACCAGTTGTTGATTTGATCAAATAAATGACCCGGAGGCATGTTACAGGGCAGTTCCGCCACTTTTCAACCTCATATTATCTCCATCACCATACCAGTGTCTACATATGTGAAAACAGCGTGTTTCTATGATCTGTGGTTAAAAAAATCTGAAGAAATTATTCTATGCGACATCATAGGGTAGAATTCAAAGTAAAGGGTAGGATTTAACACCTACAGCAGGTTTTTAGCCAGAGGGAGGGAGGGTCACCAAGAATCTCATGGTGTTTGAAAGTCACTGTTTTTAAAATCTTTTAACTTTTGATGATGTCATAGCCCGCTGGAAAAAACGGCATAGACCAGCATACATTTCTAGCTGGTCTATGCTGGTCCATGCTAGTCTATGCTGGTCAGTGTGGTTGGATGCTGGTCAAGCTGGTCTGACCAGCATGGCCTAGCTGGTCAAGCTGGTCTGATCAGCATGGTCTAACTGGTTCTGCTGGCTGACCAGCCATTGTTGTGTTTTCTCTGGTAACCAGCCTTCACTGTGTTTTTGCTGGTGAGTTTTGTTTTCGTTTTGTTCCTGCGTTCCCCAACAGGCCATGGATGGTTATTTTTGCCCCCGTATTGATAGTTACAGTCTTGTCCCACCGCTGCAACTCCTGTACGGACTCGGGAGAGGCATGTATCCTCCGAAACACAACCCGCCGAGCCGCACTGCTCGCTTAACAATGTGTTGGAGGAAGCACTGTACAGCTGGTGACCTGAAGTCATCGTGCATGCGCCCAGCCACCACAAGAAGTCACTAGAGTGCAATGCGACAAGGACATCCCAGCCGGCCAAACCCTCCCCTAACCTGGGCGACGCTGGGCCTCATGGGTCTTCTGGTCGCAGCCAGCTGCAACACAGCCCGGGATCGAACTAGCATCTGTAGTGATGCCTCTAGCACTGCAATGCAATGCCTTAGACCGCTGCACCACTCGGGAGGCCTTTTGTTCGGGCATCTTGCGGTCAATTTGCAGTCTCCCAATCATTTGTAATTATGTTCCGGCCCCCCGACCATCCGCTCAAGAAAGAATAGCCCTGCGGCTGAATCTAGGTGATGATCTCTGCTGTAGGGGATCCCTTTCGGGTTTTACGTAGAACCCTGTCATTTGTCCCTATGGGGGAACCCTTTTGGGTGACACGTAGAACCCATTAATTAGTCCCTGTAATGGAACATTATTTTGTTCCATTTAGAACTGTCTCATGAAGAACACTCTGGTTCCAGGTAGAACCAATGACAGGTTTTACAGTTATACAGGATACTTCAGATATGCTTATTTTGTAAAAATTATTTGTAATTTGGTAAGTTACTAGCTACTGAGTTGCAGTAAACAATACAGTATTATTGCAGTTGAATTAACGTCTTAATGTTGAAAAATTACTTGTTGTTGTTTACCTTACTTTCACTGCACTTTGAAATGTAGATGGAGCAATGTGCTGGGGGGGGATCATTAGCATATTTGGGGACATGGTCTAAAATATGTTGTATTTGTGCAAACCGTTAGTGGAAGTGTTGTACCAGTTAAAGTGTTTTTATCATTGAGTACCTAATTTGTCAAACTCCCTGTTCTACAATATTTGTAAGAGCTTGTGCCAATCAAGAGCTGCACTGGTGACTGCGCAAGTAACTTAATGGCGGTTGGTCACTGGGAAGTTCATGTTTAATTTTCAGTACCACTGTCAGCTTGCTGCAAATAGTTGTAGTATTCATAGGAACTTACTGTGGCTCACTGACTTGATTGTGTGGCAGCAAGGTCAGCTTGCTGCCAACCAAGAGGTTGAGGCCAGGTGAGGCTGAGTCCCAAATGTGCTCACCATAAAGAATGCTTAGTAGTTGTCAACTAATGTTATAAGCTGTTTTGTATTTAGAAAAGTTCAGTGACTGTACAGTAAGCTTCTGGCAGCTAGTTGCAAGTAAGTTACTGTGCATTTTACAATAACCTACTGACATCTGGTTGCCAGTTATGTTTTAAGCGGGCAGTAAGTTACTGGCAGCTAGCTGCTTTCATCTCCACTGCTTTCATCAAAACTCTGTTGTGCAGTGGTGATGTTACGTTTGACACCGGAGATCTGAGGCATGCGTCGAAATCGCTAAGCAGCTAACTTCAAAGCAGTGTGCCAATGTGTGTATCACTTGATCAGAAGTACGTCATCAATGATGTCCGAAGCTTCGTTTTATCATGCACTTTTTCAAACCGTGTGTTGCAAAATGTGAGATCCTACTGATTTTGCTGTGGTTCCTGTGCTTTCTTCAATTCTAAGCTGCTTTCAAACAACAATCTCTACTGGACACCGTACTTACAAATATAGTTAGGATTTTGGACAAAAAACTTGACCAGTAGATTATCAGGTAGAGTAGAGCACTATGGAACATTCAGGGACATGAGAGTATGAGGTCAAATCCCGTTGAAGGCACACTACTTTCAAAATTGTTTTATGTGAAACCACACTTTCTGCACTGTTGTTCAAATAGTTTTTTTGTATTTAGTATAGTATAAGCTTCTGTCTTAAGCATCCTAAATAATGCCATAGATTCAGAGTTTTTGAAAAATAGTAAACTTGAAGGCAAAAAAAGAAAGCATGATGCAAACTGATGATATGCTACTAAAGCCAATGGCTTACCAATACACCACAGAGTTTTGATGAAAGCAGTGGAGAAAAATAAATGTCTCTGATAATCACACGCTGCTATTTATTGCTGACCAGCATATATCCCTAATGTGCATTGTGAACAGATGAAGCTCAGAGTAATTAACCATTTTGGTTAATTTGGTAAAAGCGCTGAAAGCTTCAGAAAGCCCCATCACTAGTTACTAACAGTTACTGCCTTTTAAGTTACTGTGAATTTTACAACAACTTACTGGTTGCCAATTAGGTAACGCAAAATTCACAGCAACTCCAGGCAACTAACTTCCATTAAGTCACTGAAACAGCGCAGCACATTAATGTCACATGAACTTACAAAGATTGCAGAACTAACTGTGTTAAAAGAGGTGCTCAACCTTGATGGACAGCATAACCATCAACCACTTAAACTGGTACAACACTTCCACTGACAGTTGTCACAAATACAAATATATTGTATCATGCCCCCAAATGTGCTTACGAGCCCCACCGGTACATTGCCTCCACCTACATTTCAAAGTGTACTAATTATTGAACATTATATTCAAAATATTAATATCAGAATAATAGTAGAGAGAATGATTTATTTCAGCTTTTATTTCTTTCATCACATTCCCAGTGGGTCAGAAGTTTACATACACTCAATTAGTATTTGGTAGCATTGCCTTTAAATTGTTTAACTTGGGTCAAACGTTTCAGGTAGCCTTCCACAAGCTTCCCACAATACGTTGGGTGAATTTTGGCCCATTCCTCCTGACAGAGCTGGTGTAACTGAGTCAGGTTTGTAGGCCTTCTTGCTCGCACATGCTTTTTCAGTTCTGCCCACAAATGTTCTATAGGATTGAGGTCAGGGCTTTGTGATGTCCACTCCAATGCCTTGACTTTGTTGTTCTTAAGCCATTTTGCCACAACTTTGGAAGTATGCTTGGGGTCATTGTCCATTTGGAAGACCCATTTGCGACCAAGCTTTAACTTCCTGACTGATGTCTTGAAATGTTGCTTCAATATATCCACGTAATTTTCCTCCCTCATCATGCCATCTATTTTGTGAAGTGCACCAGTCCCTCCTGCAGCAAAGTACCCCCACAACATGATGCTGCCAACGCCTCGCTTCACGGTTGGGATGGTGTTCTTTGGCTTGCCTCCCCCTTTTTCCTCCAAACATAACGATGGTCGTTATGGCCACACAGTTCCATTTTTGTTTCATCAGACCAGAGGACATTTCTCCAAAAATAATGATCTTTGTCCCCATTGTGCAGTTGCAAACCGTAGTCTGGCTTTTTATGGCGGTTTTGGAGCAGTGGCTTCTTCCTTGCTGAGCGGCCTTTCAGGTTATGTCGATATAGGACTCATTTTACTATGGATATAGATACTTTTGTACCTGTTTCCTCCAGCATCTTCACAAGGTCCTTTGCTGTTGTTCTGGGATTGATTTGCACTTTTCGTACCAAAGTACGTTCATCTCTAGGAGACAGAATCCGTCTCCTTCCTGAGCGGTATGACGGCTGCGTGGTCCCATGGTGTTTATACTTGTGTACTATTGTTTGTACAGATGAACGTTGTACCTTCAGGCATTTAGAAATGGCTCCCAAGGATGAACCAGACTTGTGGAGGTCTACAATTTTTTTCTGAGGTCTTGGCTGATTTCTTTTGATTTTCCCATGATATCAAGCAAAGAGGCACTGAGCTTGAAGGTAGGCCTTGGAATACATCCACAGGTACACCTCCAATTGACTTGAATGATGTCAATTAGCCTTTCAGAAGCTTCTAAAGCCATGACATAATTTTCAGAAATTTTCCAAGCTGTTTAAAGGCACAGTCAACTTAGTGTATGTAAACTTCTGACCCACTGGAATTGTGATACAGTGAATTATAAATGAAATAATCTGTCTGTAAACAATTGTTGGAAAAATTACTTGTGTCATGCACAAAGTAGATGTCCTTACCGACTTGCCAAAACGATAGTTTGTTAACAAGAAATTTGTGGAGTGGTTGAAAAACGAGTTTTAATGACTCCAACCTAAGTGTATGTAAACTTCCGACTGTAAATAGCATACATTTTTCTAAACTAATCCAATGGAGGCTGGTCACAACGAAGGCAGGTCACCAGTGAAAACACAACGAAGGATAGTCACCAGCCTATGCTGGTCTATGCTGTTTAAAAAAAATCTGAGTCGTGTTGAACCTTTTAACAAAATATTATTTTCTACAAAAAGTAGAACCGTTTCCCATATGGAGACACCGGTATTGTGCTGGAGATAATGAAAATGGGGTTGAAAAGTGGTGGACTTGCCCTTTATTTAAGAAAAAGACTAACCACTACCTATTATGTAGAAGCTACAAGAAAGTGAGAAAGATATGTTAAGAATAATCTCATCTTTAACCTACAGCTTTTCTCAAAGTATCTAAGAGTTAATAAAAAAAATTGACCAAAAAGAGATTGCAGAGACACAAAAGCCATATATCGTAAAAAGATCAAGAGGAGATGAACACAGCTACAACTCAGTTAGCAGACACAGCAGTGGAAGAACTCCATGTCTTCATTCCATTGGACATGCAATCCCACCAACGCCTCATCCAATTGGATAGAGGAGCATTCTGATTATCAATCATCAATTTGTTAATCACCTACACTGGATGAGATAATTACAAACTACATAACGACCAACAAATCATTCCAGCAGACCCGTGTCTACTTCACAAGGAAAAAGGAGGCTGGTCCCTGTTCAATTTGGACTATTGGTAGTTTGGATCATCGGCACCTGGGGTTGGTTGAGTAATATATGCGTACTCTATGACAAGACAATCCACTACCGGTTGTCCATTCACAGCAGTTCCTGCCCTCACAGCAACATAACTGCCGTTTGCTGGGATGTACGCCATCTCAAACTCAGCCTTTCCATTGTTTCATCAAACTACCAGGCTCTCTGTCTCGAGATCAGGAGTGGATCTGTGAGGCAGTCTGGAGCGCTCTCTTGATTTTCCACCCAGGAGACCATTCGCATATGAGGCTGTCTGCCCATGATTCTGCCTGGAATCTTCAAAGGGCTGTCCCATGTACAGAGACTATCTTTTCTGTGTGTCACAGTGTTACAATTCCCCACTTCTATCTACCACATTCAGTGACCTGATTCATCTTGAGGAATTGTCCATTGAGAACTACAGGCTTCTGTGACGGCACTAGATGCATTTGGAGGGATCCCTCTTCTGAAGAAACTCACAGTCAACACCTGTACACAGGAGCGCTCTGATTTGCTATGTAGCATAGTCAACATGTCAAAGTCATTGACGACCCTGGACTTTAATTCAGATTGGACAGCCATTTTGAGACAACAAAACTGTTCTGACACAAACAGAGCTGTTCTTGAGCATCCTTATTTCTATCGTCTTCAAGATTTCTTTACTTCCCTAAAGTACACTGTTTAGAAAAAGGAGCTTTCAAATGCTTTGAAAACACATAATGTCTTTCTTTGCCTGACGATGATGAGCTACAGAGACAACTTCTGCAGTCTGGTATCAGCAGACTGCGTCATTTTGTGTTCAGAAATATATATTTTTTGTTTTTAATCTGTTTACGAGACCGTATTCAAACTATCAATCATGCAAGTTGATATAAGTAACTATAAAACTGGGAACTACTCAGTCTGCTATGAGAAATTGTCGGGGGGTGAGGTGCTCAGCCTCAGCATCTGTAATAGTGATAATGTTATAGACAATTTGAGCATGATCCATTTCTTTAAGAATCTCCCCCATTTGTCAGTCACATTGTTAACTCTGAGCTCAGTGAGCTTTGTGACACTCAAAAGGGTCCAATCACATGGCTGAAGAGATTTTCCTTGAGTAGATTTCACACCACAAATACCTCCTCAGAGCAGTTCTGTTGCTTGAAAATATGGAACATCTGGGTCTAGGATCCAATGACATTACTAATATTTCTGACTTTATATTTAAGGGACTTGGTAAATTGAGGTTCTTAGATTTAAGTTGAAACAAGATCTCTCAGTTTACAAAGAACACTTTATTTGGCCTGCACGACATAGAGATCTTATCACTGGAACTCAACTCACTCGTACACATCGAAGCTTCTGCGCTTATTCACCTCACTTCACTGAAGAACATAGATTAAAAGGGACATTCACCATCCAGCCAGCCAGTGAGAGGTGTGTGACTTTAAATCTGACGTTCATATTTGGTGTCTTCCCTTTGGGATTGATGTACATGAACATTACTTCCTTTTTTGATTGTCTCAACATCATCAGCAGCAGGAACAGCACCCCAGAACCAGGCTTGGCCCTTCAGCTCCGTCCCAAAATGTGTCATTCCAGTACTGCATGGAGGCCATTCTTCCAGTCCGTCGTCAGCCTCACAGCCATAGCGGAGCACCTCCTGTGTGGATCTCACTTCGCTGCAAAGTAGTTCCCCTCCCTGGAGTATTTTGACTTCCAGTCTATGCTCTATCAGACTGACCTGAATACATTTGTGCAACTGAGGTATCTTAAGCTGAAATGGGTTGACCTCATCCTGCATCTAAGGCTGGCTATCATGTTCCGCAACCTGACCGGGCTGGAGAGCCTGAACCTCATATCCTGTCGGATCCTCACTCTAGAGGAGGAGCTGAGCAGAGACCTGCACTCCCTGAGGCAGCTGTCAATTAAAGTCGAAGAGGAGTTCAGTGTGTTGGAGGACTTCCCCGAGCCCCTGACCAGCCTGAGTTGCCTGTTGTTTAACAGACCTCGTCTGCACTGCAGATGTGAAGACACCTGGATGGACATCTTGGCCAGGGGTCAGAGGCATATCTAGGTCATCATCTGGCACCCCAATAAGGCTGATCTCACCTGCAATTATGAGCCCACAGTTCCCTGGATGTGGGCTTTGTCCTGTTCATCTTCACCTCCCTGGGCCTGCTCCATCAGCTGGCTGGGGACTACTTGCTGGCATGCTGCCATGGCGTCCGTGGATGGCTGGGGGAGACGGCGCAGAAGCCCAACCCCAGAGGGTGCCACCACCATGATGTCTTTGTGTCATACAGTGGTAGAGATGAGCGCTGGGTGGTGGAGCAGCTGCTGCCGGGCCTGGAGCAGAGGGGCCACTGTGGGGACGACGTCACCGATGCACTTATTGATGAAGAGAGTGACTGATGTGGTGACCTCCGCAATGCCATCGGAAGAATCCCGGAACATATTCCAGTCTGTGTTAGCAAAGCTTAGCATCTGACCACTTTCATCTGACCACTTTCTTATTGACCGAGTCACTAGTGCATCCTGCTTTAGATATTGTTTGTAAGCAGGGATCAGGAGGATAGAATTATGGTCAGATTTGCCAAATGGAGGGCAAGGGAGAGCTTTGTACGCATCTCTGTGTGTGGAGTAAAGGTGGTCTAGAGTTTTTTTCCCTCTGGTTGCACATTTAACATGCTGGTAGAAATTAGGTAAAACAGATTTGAGTTTCCCTGCATTAAAGTCCCCGGCCACTTGGAGCGCCGCCTCTGGATGAGCGTTTTCCTGTTTGCTTATGGCCATATAAAGCTCATTGAGGGCGGTCTTAGTGCCAGCATCGGTTTGTGGTGGTATGTAGACAGCTACGAAAAATACAGAGGAAAACTCTCTTTGTAAATAGTGTGGTCTACAGCTTATCATGAGATACATTCCTTGGATTTCGTGCACCAGCTGTTGTTTACAAATATACATAGACCGCCACTACACAACATGATGCTGCCACCACCATGCTTCACCATAGGGATGGTGTCATGTTTCCTCCAGATGTGATGCTTGCCATTCAGGCCAAAGAGTTCAATCTTGGTTTCATCAGACCAAAGACTCTTGTTTTTCACGGTCTGAGAGTCTTTAGGTGCCTTTTGGCAAAGTCCAAGTGGGCTGTCATGTTCCTTTTACTGAGGAGTGGCTTCCATCTGGCCACTCTACCATAAAGGCCTGATTGGTGGAGTGCTGCAGAGATGGTTGCCCTTCTGGAAAGTTGTCCACAGAAGAACTCTGGAGCTCTATCAAAGTGACCGTTGGGTACTTGGTCACCTCCCTGACCAAAGCCCTTCTCCCCTGATTGCTCAGTTTGGCCGGGTGGCCAGCTTTAGGAAGAGTCTTGGTGGTTCCCAACTTCTTCAATTTAAGTATGATGGAGGCTACTGAGTTCCTGGGGACCTTCAATGCTGCAGAAATGTTTTGGTCCCCTTCCCCTGATCTGTGCCTCAATACAATCCTGTTTCGGAGCTCTGCAGATAATTCTTTCGACCTCATGGCTTGATTTTTGCATTGACATTCATTGTCAAATGTGGGACCTTATATATACAGGTGTGTGCCTTTCCAACTCAAGTCCAATGAATTTTATCAAACTTCTGAGGCTCTCCATGGTCATTAGTTTCTCATTCAACATACAGTATTTGCTGCTACTCAATCCCATTTAAAAACACTCCCTAACTATTTTACATTCTCTGAGACCAACCAGAAATGTTTCCTTGGCCAAATATTTCCAATTGCTCGTTCAGTACAGCGGACCACAGGGGTGTAGTGCTGCTGGACCTTCTCACAATGGTGTTCATTTAGTAAAGTTACATCAACGCTGAATCAATCAATGTCTTGGAAGATCACATAATGATTCATTAGTATTCTACATAACATAACCAAATATAATAGCATAGTATAACGTTACTGTTACACCAAAAACACCACCTTTTTACTTTTGAGATTTTTGGAAGGTTAGCTGAATAGTGAAAGAAAATGCTAATTCGGCCAGAACTCTACAGCACCACTAGGCAGAATGTGCTTTGATTGAAACAAAATATACAGTAAGGCCTTCAGTGCCTTCAGAAAGTATTCCCATCAGCTTGACTTTTCCCACGTTTTGTTGTGTTACAGTTGTGTTACGATCTACACAAATTACTCTGTAATGTAAAAGTGTAAGAAAAATTCTAACATTTGCAAACAGTAGGAAAAATAGAACACTAATATATCTTGATTAGATAAGTATTTAATCCCTTGAGTCAATACATGTTAGAAACATCTTTGGCAGCGATTACAGCTGTGAGTCTTTCTGGGTAGGTCTCTAAGAGTTTGCACACCTGGATTGTACAATAATTGCACATTTCTATTTTTTTTGTGTTTAGGCCAGTCACAAGCATTGTAAATTTAATCCATTTTAAATTCAGGCTGTAACACAACAAAATGCGGAAAAAGTCAAAGGGTGTAAATACTTTATGAAGGCCTTGTTTAGTTTGTTAACACCATCTGCATAATTTGCTCACGAAACAGTCTTTCAAGAAGATCTAAATGCATATTCCCCTGAAACTGATTGACATCAAATGATTGGCATTCAGATGCAGTTTGGACATTACACTGGTAAAATATGAAGTATGATCATTCACGATGGACAGTGATGATGCCATGGCCTATTTTGAAATGAGTTACGCTTAACTTCGTGTTTGAGGATATAAAAAACAAAATATTTTCTTGAGATAATATGTGTGGGGGTAGACAGACGTTGCAATCGGAGGATGCATTTGATGCATATTCTATAATGATATTTAATAGGCTACTACATCTGTCGGTCACAATTGATACATTTGACGGATAATACAATGTTGCAGAGTAATCAAAATACCCCTCTGTTGTCCTAATTCCCCTAATGAGATTTTCAGTCAGCTGAGCATCCATTTCAAACACCTTTTCAAACAGAAAGGGAGTTCAAAGACGTTCAGGCACTAAGAGATACTGAACTAGTCAGAGAAAAGAAGTCACAGACAAGACAACAGCATATTAAATGAAGTGGTACAGGAAGTTACAAGTATAGCTCCAGACGTTTACTAAAGTAGAAATGTTTCTGAAGTACAATATTTTGCTGTGTCTTGTGCATGCGTGCATCTGTGTGAATGTGTGTGAATGTTTGCATGTACAGTATAAGGTTGTATGAATAAGCTAAGGTCGTTGTCTGAGGTATATGGCTCTTATTTACAAGTGGACATAAAGTACAGAGGAACTTTTTATCAAGAACCTTTAATGACAATGCTAATTAGGTTACGCTAAATAGGGAAGAAAACTGTGGTTATCTTCTAACACACAATCCAATTTCTGCAGGATCAGTGTGTGTGTGTGTGTGTGTGTGTGTGTGTGTGTGTGTGTGTGTGTGTGTGTGTTGGTTATTAACCTCACCCACAGCAATGTGTTTCTAGTTGGGATGTTTGTATTGTTTTTGAGGATGTAGTACACTTTATATAGAAAAGAATGTGGACACTACTTCAAAATAAATAGTGGATTCAGCTATTTCAACCATACCCGTTGCTGACAGGTGCATAAAATCGAGCACACCGCTGTGCAATCTCCATAGACAAACATTGGCAGTAGATCGTCTGTCATTGGTTGCAACACTCACTACCGAGTTCCAAACTTTCTCTGGAAGCAAAGGTAGCACAAGAACTGTTTGTCGGGAGCTTCATGAAATGGGTTTCAATGGCTGAGCAGGCACACACAAGCCTAAGATCACTATGTGCAATGCCAAGTGTCGTCTGGAGTGGTGTAAAGCTTACCGCCATTGGACTCTGGAGCAGTGGAAACGCGTTCTCTGGAGTGATGAATCACGCTTCACCATCTGGCAGTCTGATGGACAAATCTGAGTTTGGCAGATGCCAGGAGAACGCTACCTACCCCAATGCATAGTGCTAACTGTAAAGTTTCGTGGAGGAGGAATAATGGTCTAGGGCTGTTTTTCGTGGTTTGGGCCCTAAGTTCCAGTGAAGGGAAATTTTAATGCTACAGCATACAATGACATTCTAGACATTCTAGGTCATATAGTGTATGTCCTGCAGCATTGTTTGTGCCCGTGTCTTACGACTCCCCAAGCTTTCCCAATGGGAAAAAACTGATTGAATCAACGTTGTTTCCACATCATTTCAACCAAAAAATGAAATGTGATGATGTTGAATCAACGTGGAAAACTGATTGGATATGCAAAAGGTCATCAAGGGAATTTCGTTTTATTTTTCACACAACGTTTAACCTAAATTCAATAACAGGGTGAAATCTTTTGTTGATTTCACATTGAATTCACGTCAGTTGACAACTAAACCAAATGTAAATCAGAACTAGAAGTTGAACTGACGTCTGTGCCCAGCGGGTTGTTTGTGCTGTGTCTGTTAAGGAGTAGTTTTTGTATTTTGCGTCGTCTATGCTGATTGTGTGTGTGGGTGTTATAGTGTGTGAGACTGTGTGAGACTCTGTGTGTGTTTGTGTGTCCTGCAGCGTTGTTTCTGTTGTGTCTTCCAATGTGCTGCTGTTGCCCTCAGTGAGAGCAGCCCAGCTAGCAGGCCCAGTTCTGTTTTGCTTCCATGTGTCACTTTGAGTCATCAGTCAACTTGTCATCGCCATGGTGACTAAACAGTGACATATGCCCGCTTGTCTGCGCTTTGACGGACACGTGAAAGACAGATACGTAGAGACGGAAACACTTTGTCAAATAAACTCACACCTCGGTATCTGGGTGCCAGTGTGTGTGTGTGTGGGGGGGGGGGGGGGGGCACGGCATGGGGTAATGGCTGCGTCGATGCGTGTGTATCTGTGTCATGTGTGTATCTGTGTGTTCATAGAATTAATTCAATTCATCATACTCAAATTCCCAAAACAGACCACAGGCTCCATTTTAACAAACCAAACGCAATGGTAAATAGAATCGCCAGCTGTAGCGCTATAGGTTCCAGGGTGTGTCAAAAATATTTTCACTATTGTCACCATCACAATTATCGGCGTACTTGCTGGCGTTGGTGGGAAAGTGCTGGGTTTTGATGAACAAACAAATTGTGGGTGTGTCAAAGCTTAGCCCCTCTGGTCAATCAGAATGAACTCCATGGTGAAATATGTGGTTGCCTCAAGTAGTGTATTCACAGACTTGTATGCATTGTCTTCGGAATCAACTCCATTCCAATGTTAGTCTGTTATAGTTTGTTAAATGGCTTACAGAAACAAAATAACAAAATGTAGACCTATCTTTGCTAAATACATTAACTTGAACCCATTTACAGTCCACATTGTTCTGAATAATTGCATGGCTTTAATAGCATTCACACTGATATAGGGACTAGGCCTACTGTAAATTGCATTATGGCTAAGCATGGACATGCCAAACATTGTCAATAAGCAAGATTAAAATAATTATTGATAAGGCCTAAAAAGATAACAAATCATTATAATCAAATTCTAAACCAAACGAAACTACAACTTGTTTTAAATAGGCGATGTCACACTTACAGGCACCATCATTTCTCCCCGTGGTCATATAATATTAAAACAACGCAGACTATGGATGGTTTTATGCTCATCCACACTTTTCACAGTAGCTGGGCAAAGATCAAATATAAATAGAAAGGGAGAATGTCCACTTACCGTTATACCACTCCCAAATAGACCTGTTTTTCTTTTTTAACATAATCATAACCATCTTACAGATCAGATCGCATTCACACATCTTGCATTGCAAGTGCGCCACGGATGTTGTCACTATAAAACCAGGAAGGTGAATCATTCTAATAAGTTTGATTGTAATAACATTAAACGAAAAACAAGCAATCCAACAACAAATCCATGTAACATGTAATGATATCATAAAACCTGCAGGATAAAAATGACATATTGCTGAACCATCCTTCATTACAGTAGGCTTAACGGTGGGCTTGGGTTCTACATCGTGAAGGGTAGAACCCAAAACTGGATCTGTATGGATAAAATAATGTGGGCCTGCCTACAATGCAGAGATAAAAAGGGAATGTCAGCTCACTGTTTTACTCCTCTCAAACTTCATATTTTAATAAAGCTTTGGTGATTAAGATTGACAGTCTTAAAACTACTTCGCGATTGCGTTGGGCAGACAAAAAAAAAGTCTTAATTGAGAGGAGGGGAGGCTATGCTTGGTTTTTAAACAAATTAAACGAAATGGGAAAAAACATTCGTTTTTTTATGTTTCTACTGTAAATATGAAGTTTACTGGCACCAAAAGCATATTAGGCTACTCTTGTTCTATGCCAATATGGGCACTGTGCGTCTTGTCTGGATAGGTTGCGTTTTCATGGCTTACTGATAAAAAACAGCTTTTGGTTGGTCTTAAATATCCCTATCAGCGCTGCCTGAAATTAGCACTTTCGATCATATTTTTAAGGACACATCTCAAATATTTCCCATCTGAGCTGATATAAGACAGGTAAATTGCCGAACCTGGCGTTAGGGCTGGAAAATGCTAATGTGCCAGTTTTTATATTAAATGGAAATGGAAAAACTAACGTGCGTTTGACGCTTGCGCCGCCTTAACGGCAACCGGAAGTAGAGCCCCACATGAGTAAACAATGCTGTCTGACACAATTTGTTAATTGTACATTTGCACATACATATGTATCTATTTTCACATATTAAGTTAGCGTGTGTATTTTCACATAGACGTGTATTTGGACATATTAAGGCAATGTTACGTTTACGCATGCTAGCGAGTGGTTAAGGTAAGGGTTAGGGTAACATTAGAAAACAAAAACATGCCAAAAAACTAACAAATACCTGGATTCGAACTGCTGCCACTAATAGGTTCACATACACAAACTGAGCTTCCCATACAAACAACAACTTGAAACGAAACCACTCACTTAACAACCTGTCTTAGAATTGATTTCCAGTCCATGTTTGAGTGAATTTCTTCAAATCCCCCCCATTTTTAGAAAAATACTGTGTTTCTTTCAGACAAAACAAATGACTGAAGATTTGTTGTTTTTGTTAAATCGCCCCAATGTCTGTACACCCCTAATGTGAGCACATGCAGTGCGAACAGATCAAATGTCACCACTGGTCTCTAGTCACCCATATCTTACACTCAGGGCATATTTAGCATTTAAGCTTCCCAAACCAGGACTGCTAACATTTAACGCCAGGGAAAGGACACTGAGGTTTCCTCAGGCTCTGGATGGGCCAAGGGGAAGCTTTAATTCCTGCCATCATGGTTCATTTGTTCCCCAGATTCCCCAACTGAATCCCTGCAATGGCCACTCATGTGTGCATCCCCAATGAATTATTTAGGAGAGGGAAGAGGAGGGGAAAGGGGAGGAGAAGTGAGGAGAATAGATGAGGGAAGCTTGGAGTAGGGGGAGTAGGGGGAGTAGGGGGAGGACAGGTGTGGAGAGGAAAGATGTGAGGTGCGTGGGTGGGGGAGAGGTGGGAAGAGAAGCGGGAGAAAAGGTGCGTGTGTGAGAGGTCACAGTGGAGAACAGGAAAGTAAAAATACTACAGAGTGACCGAGGTCCTCTAAGCACTGACTGAGACTATAATAAGAATGATAACTGAATACTTCCAGGTATACTATCTGCTGGATGTGTGTAGATGTGGGGGTGCGTGCATGTGTGTGCGTGTGTACTTGAGGTATGTCTCTTACATTCGTGCTCTGCTACTTACAACATCCTTTTTAGGTTGTATTGCTAATTTTCATTATTCATGAGACTTTCTCTCTCTTTCTCTGTTAATTAATTCATCTCTCCTCTGTGCAGATTCACCCATTTGCAAGCGACATTGAATACCAGTGACTGTGTGTTGCATTGGAGAACTAAAGACTCTTTGTCTCAGTTGGATTCTAGCAGATACAATTCTAATAGAATAGGATGAATGTGGTAATAGCATGATATACTATAGATGGTATATCACAGTGTATATGAATTAGAGTAGGGGTCACCAACCTTTTCGGAGTCAAAATCCAAGCCAAGATCTCCCGCTCAATTTTTTCAACATGACTTAAAAAATCTTAGCCTATGCAACATGAACCTAATAAAAACAGTTCTGTAGGTTTGAGGTTTGTGCAGTAGGCCTAATACATTATCAAATCATATTGGCTATACTTGGCCTGCCAATATTGTTCTTCGCAGACCATATTATATTTCAAAACTTGAGCTATGATAACAGCTATGATATCAGTTGTTGTATTACTTGAGAGGCACAGCTGAGCATAACAATTGAATTAAAATAATTCACTTTTTTGTATTACTTGATTTTTCTGATGATCAGTCTCAGCGGAAGGAAGGAGAGAGCAGCAGAGGGTCCGTTCTCTCTCCCTTCCAATGGTGAGTCTGACCAGAGAGATGGGACACCGTCTTCAACCTGATGGCAAAACTCCAGTTGCACTGCATTATTTCTGCTTCATGCACAAATTCTTGTTGTTGTTCCTACGGTCAGAGAAAGTGAAATATTCTTTGATATTAAAATAGACACGACGAGCCGGTAATAATACAAATGCAGGCCTATTGACAGGCTACATTTGGCTACTCATTCATTGCAGCTGCATTGCTGGTTGGTTGTAGCGTGAGCAGAAGTAGGGAGAAGCACGTTTTATGGTTTGTAAAAGTGTTGAATGAAAACAGTGTTGACAGTGCTGAATAAAAATGCATTAAACATGCACTCACTCATAAAAACAGCAGCTCTTTGTTGCATTCTTCAACAGTCTCTCTCTGTTCATAGTTTTGGGGCAGCAGGTAGCCTGGCGGGTAGGAGCATTTGGCCAGTAACCGAAAGGTTGCTGGATCAAATCCCTGAGCTGACAATATAAAAACCTGTCATTCTGCCCTTGAGCAAGGCAGTTAACCCACTGTTCTCTGGGAGCTGAAGATGTGGACGTCCATTAAGGCAGCCCCCCGCACCTCTCTGATTCAGAAGGGTTGGGTTAAATGCGGAAGACACATTTCAGTTGAATGCATTCAGTTGTACAACTGAATAGGTATCCCTTTCCCTTTTAAAAGTAATGTGAACAGTCAGATAGCTAGCAACAATGACAAGAAGCTGCCATGTGGGAAGTCGCACAATAGGTGGCTCATTTCAGCTCGTTTTATCTTGATCTTGATACCATGTCTTCTTTTGAGGTGTTTTGACTAATTTCATGTTAATGCTAATATGGCACAACATTTTCTAGTTAGCTAACCAACAACTGTAATGATGTATTTGAGAAACAACAAGTGTTCATTGCGCAAATGTATTTACAGTATGTTTTCAATAAACATTTGGAGACTAAATATACTATAGTTTACATGTTGTCAACAATTTAAGCCAAGCCTGTCTGTTTTGCCCCGTAATTACACATGTGTTGTTGCTAAACAACCAACCCATCTATAAGCACACTTGATTTAGCTCTCTGGGTCCACCGGGTAGGTGGAGTTTGTACCTTCAGACAAATTAAATGGTTTAAAATGGGAACACTTCACCTACCTGGCGTGCACGGCAGCTGAATCAAGTGCACCTACCGCCAACAGCGCAATACGAATTTAAAACAAATCGGAGCGGGAGTCTTTTTTGATGGCTTTTTTACATCAATGTTTGGCGATCAACTAGGAATGCCTTGAAGATTGACCAGTTGATCGTGATCTACATGTTGGTGACCACTGAATTAGAGGAAGTGACAGACAATCATAGCTTAATTTATTTGGTGGAAAAAAAGAAAATAGCTAGCAAATTAGCTAGCTTTGCTAGTTTGCTAGCAATAAGATGTGTGGTTGCCAGCTAACTGTAAATAAGTGAATAGTTTTGTCCCACAGTTAGCCAAGATGGTTAGCTAGCTAGCTAAACTGGTTTGAAACTGCTTAATTAGCAACCGCTCCTATACTCCTTTGCTAGCTCCTGTAAAACTCTTATATCAAATTATGAGGTGTCTCCAGTTGTGTTTGCATTTTAACGATTGTGACGCAATCCACTTTCCAAGCATATTACCTTGACCCATTACCGTTCATTCTAAAACGGCACAGTAAAAGTTGAGTTGTCGCGCCCTGACCATAGAGAGCCCTTGGTTCTCTATGGTGTTGTAGGTCAGGGCGTGACTAGGGGGTGTTTTAGTCGATTCATTTCTATGTTTGGGGTTGAGTATGGTTCCCAATTAGAGGCAGCTGATTATCGTTGTCTATAATTGGGGATCATACTTAAGGTGTCCCTGTTCCCACCTGTTTTTGTGGGATATTGTTTGTGTTTGTGCCTGTTGCACCACGTAAGTCACGTTTTGTTGCTTGTTTATTGTTTTGTTGAGAAGTTTTCACTTAATAAAAGAATGTGGAACTCAAATCACGCTGCGCCTTGGTCCGTCCATTATCACGACCGTGGCAGAATATCCCACCAATCAAGGACCAAGCAGCGTGCTCGGGAGGATAAAGTGAGTGGGACCTGGGAGGTAATCCGGGGAGGATGCGAGACCCTTCCTTGGAGAGAATCGCAGAAAGATCAGGAAGGACAGCGACGACGCCGGGGACCGCGGCCACAGAAACCCCAACATTATTTTTTTTGGGGGGGCACATGGGGTGGTCGACTGAGCAGCGGGGAGGGCCAGAGCCCGTTTGGGAGTCGGTGGAGGAATTCAATGAAAGATACCGGAGATAGGTGGTAGCGAGGAGTATGCTGCAGCGCAGGCGTGCTGAAGAGCGTGACACCAGTCCGGTGCCATCTGCACCAGCTCCACGCACCAGGCCTCCAGTGAGCCTCCCCAGTCCGGTACGTCCTGTGCCAGCTCCCCGCACTCGTCCTGAAGAGCCAGAGACCGTCAGGGAGGCAATGGAGAAGTTGGGAGAGAGAGAGAGGAGAGAGATGTTGGTCAGGTGTGTTCTGCACAACATTCGACCTGAAGAGCCTGTCAGAAGTCTGGTGAGTCCTGTGCCAGCTCCCCGCACTCACCCTGAAGAGCGTGTCATCAGTCCGGTGCCACCTGTGCCGGCTCCCCGCACTCACCCTGAAGAGCGTGTCATCAGTCCGGTGCCACCTGTGCCGGCTCCACGCACCAGGCCTCCAGTGCGTGTGTACGGTCCGGAGACTCCAGTGACAGTCTACAGCCCGGAACCTCCAGCGACGGTTCACAGTCCGGAGCTTCCAGTGACGGTTCACAGTCCGGAGCTTCTCTCCTTCCTTCCTCTGCGCCGATGCCCAGTCCAGGCACAGTGTCCAGTCCCGCTCCCTGGCAGGAGCCTTCCTCTGCGCCCTGACGTTGTAGGTCAGGGCGTGACTAGGGGGTGTTCTAGTCGATTCATTTCTATGTTTGGGATTGAGTATGGTTCCCAATTAGAGGCAGCTGATTATCATTGTCTCTAATTGGGGATCATACTTAAGGTGTCCCTGTTCCCACCTGTTTTGGTGGGATATTGTTTGTGTTTGTGCTTGTTGCACCACGTAAGTCACGTTTCATTGCTTGTTTATTGTTTTGTTGAGAAGTTTTCACTTAATAAAGGATGTGGAACTCAAATCACGCTGCGCCTTGGTCCGTCCATTATCACGACTGTGACATGAGTAGGCAGAGTAAAGCTGGGCTGGTAGCCACGTCATAGTCTCTACCTGCAATCAACCTGCAATTAGGTGACATAACCAACTCAATGTGGGTTAGGGGAGAACTGGGCACAAAGTAACACTCTCAGTCTTTTGCTTATTTATGAAAATATAATTTGAGTTAGATTAAGAATGTTTTATTATATTATACAAACAACATACATTTCTCAGCTACTATTACACACTGTAATTACTTTTATAAGACATACCAGTCATTTACAATTCCACTGGTGGAAGTCAAAATACTACACTGTCTTCAATGATAAAAATGAAAGAAATTCTCATTTGAAACTGATATTTGGATGAAAATACACAAAACTGAAAGGAATATATTTCAAATGAATCTTTTAGGCATGTCATATTGACCAAAAACAGAGTAGCCAGAATGTATATATTATTTAGTTGTTACACCGGTCTCCCCTTCCTCACTGCATACAGTACTGACAATGACCTGTCTCCAAGTGAGAGAGAGGCTTTAAAAACGTAAGGGTGGGACCCACCCGGGTACCCACCCACATAAGTGGTTGAAACATTGTCAAATAAATCACATGGGAGCATAGAATGCAGTGTATGCAGTGTATCTCTTTTCACCTTTTATGGAACATTTTGATATCCACCTGCTCAGAGAAAATAGATGTGTGTAATGTACAGTACCAGTGAAAAGTTTGGACACACCTACTCTTTCAAGGGTTTTTTGTTATTTTTACTATTTTCTACATTGTAAAATAATAGTGAAGACATGAAAATTATGAAATAATACACATGGAATCATGTGGTAACCCAAAAATAAATCCAAATATATTTTATATTTGAGATTCTTCAAAGTAGTCACCCTTTGCCTTGATGACAGCTTTGCACACTCTTGGCATTCTCTCAACCAGCTTCATGAGGTAGTCACCTGCAATGCATTTCCATTAACAGGTGTGCCTTGTTAAAAGTTAATTTGTGGAATTTCTTTCCTTTTTAATGCTTTTGAGCCAATCAGTTGTGTTGTGAGAAGGTAGGGGTTGTATACAGAAGATAGCCCTATTTGATAAAATACCAAGTCCACATTATGGCAAAAACAGCACAAATAAGAAAAGAGAAACGACATGAAGGTCAGTCAATGCGGAAAATGTCCATAACTTTGAAAGTTTCTACGATTGCAGTTTCAAAAAACATCAAGCGCTATGATGAAACTGTCTCTCATGAGGACCGCCACAGGAAAGGAAGACCCAGAGTTACCTCTGCTGCAGAGGATAAATTCAATAGAATTAACTGCACCTCAGATTGCATCCCAAATAAATGTTTCACAGATTTCAAGCAAAAGACACATCTCAACATCAACTGTTCAGAGGAGACTGTGTGAATCAGGCCTTCAATTGCTTCAAAGAAACCACTACTAAAGGACAATAACAAGAAGAAGAGACTTGCTTGGGCCAAGAAACACAAGCAATTGACATTAGACTTGTGGGAATCTGTCCTTTGGTCTGATGAGTCAAAATATTAGATTTTGGGTTCCAATCGCTGTGTCTTTGTGAGATGCGGAGTAAGTAAACGGATTATCTCCGCGCATGTGTGGTTCCCACCGTGAAGTATGGAGGAGGAGGTGTGATAGTGTGGGGGTGCTTTGCTGGTGACACTGTCTGTGATTTATTTAGAATTCAAGCCATATTTAACCAGCATGGCTACCACAGCATTCTGCAGTGATACGCCATCCCATCTGGTTTGCGCTTAGTGGGACTATCATTTGTTTTTCAACAGGACAATGACCCAACACACCTCCAGGCTGTGTTAGGGCTACTTGACCAATAAGGAGAATGATGGTGCTGCATCAGATGACCTGGCCTCCACAATCACCTGACCTCAACCCAATTGAGATGGTTTGGGATGAGTTGGACCGCAAAGAGTGCAAAGCTGTCATCAAGACAAGGGTTGGCTACTTTGAAGAATCTAAAATCTTGTAACACCCTGGCCATAGAGAGGGGTTTTTGTTCTTTATTTTGGTTAGGCCAGGTTGTTACATTGGGTGGGCATTCTATGTTAATTTTCTATGTTGTCTGTTTCATTGATTTTGGCCGTGTGGCTTCCAATCAGGCACAGCTGTTGTTGGTTGTTGCTGATTGGGAGTCACACATAAGTGCCTGTTTTTCCGTTGGGGTTTTGTGGGTAATTGTTTCTGTTTAGATTATTTCCGAACAGGACTGTTTTGCTATTGGTTATCTTGTTTTTGTATAGTGTTCTTACGTTAATTAAATACAATCATGATGAACACTAACTCTGCTGCGCCTTGGTCTACTCTCTCTCTCGACAGCCGTTACAGAATTACCCACCAAAAACGGACCAAGCAGCGGAGGAAGGAGAGGCACCAGGAGAAGGAAAGTAATATGGACTCATGGACTTTGGAGAAGATGGAGAGGAACGTTCAGGATTCCTGGAGATGGGAAGAATTCATGGACGGAAAGGGACCATGGGCTCAAGCTGGGGAGTATCGCCGCCCGCAGTGGGAGATCGAGGCAGCGATAGCTGAGAGGCGCTGGTATGAGGAAAGGGAGCGCAACAGACACGAGAGGCAGCCCCCCAAAAATGTTTTTGGGGGGGCACACGGGGAGATTGGCGGAGTCAGGCGGTAGACCTGAGCCAACTCCCCATGCTTACAGGAGGCAGCGCAGTACTGGTCAGACACCGTGTTATGCGGTAAAGCGCACGGTGTCCCCAGTACGCGTTCATAGCCCGGTGCGCTATAGGCCAGCCACCCGCAAGTGCCATGTGAGTGCAGGCATCGAGCCAGGACGGGTTGTGGTCTGGTCTCCGGTGCGCCTTTTCGGTCCAGGTTATCCTGCACCGGCTCTGCGCACTGTGTCTCCAGAGCGCTGGGAGGGCCCAGTTCGCCCAATGCCTGCGCTCCGCCCGTGCCGGGCCAAAGTGGGCATTCAGCCTGGAGTGGGGGTAAGGAGCCTACGTACCAGAACTCCAGTGCTCCCCCACAGCCCGGTTTATCCTGTGCCTCCTCCACGGACCAGGCCTCCAGTAGGTCTCCCCATCCTGGTCTCTCCTGTGCCGCCTCCACGGACCAGGCCTCCAGTGGGTCTCCCCATCCTGGTCTCTCCTGTGCCGCCTCCACGGACCAGGCCTCCAGTGGGTCTCCCCATCCTTGTCCGTCCTGTGCCTCCTCCTAGGACCAGGCCTCCAGTGGGTCTCCCCATCCTGGTCAGTCCTGTGCCTGCTCAACGGACCAGGCCTCCAGTGGGTCTCGCCAGTCCGGAGCCGCCAGAGCCGCCCGCCAGTCCGGAGCCACCAGAGCCGCCCGCCAGTCCGGAGCCGCCCGCCAGTCCGGAGCCGCCAGAGCCGCCCGCCAGTCTGGAGCCGCCAGAGCCGCCCGCCTGTCCGGAGCCGCCAGAGCCGCCCGCCTGTCCAGAGCCGCCAGAGCCGTCCGCCTGTCCGGAGCCGCCAGAGCCGCCCGCCAGCCGGGCGCAGCCATCGCCGCCCGCCAGCCGGGCGCAACCAAGGTCGCCCGCCAGCCGGGTGCAACCAAGGTCGCCCGCCAGCCGGGCTCAACCAAGGTCGCCCGCCAGTCCTCCGGCGCGGCCAGGGGTGCTACCTAAGTGGGCGACGCCGAGGGTGGAGCGGAGGCCACGTCCCGCACCTGAGCCGCCGCCGTAAGAAGGCCCACCCGGACCCTCCCCTTCAGAGTCAGGTTTTGCGGTCGGAGTCCGCACCTTGGGGGGGTACTGTAACGCCCTGGCCATAGAGAGGGGTTTTTGTTCTTTATTTTGGTTAGGCCAGGGTGTTACATTGGGTGGGCATTCTATGTTCATTTTCTATGTTGTCTGTTTAATTGATTTTGGCCGTGTGGCTTCCAATCAGGCACAGCTGTTGTTGGTTGTTGCTGATTGGGAGTCACACATAAGTGCCTGTTTTTCCGTTGGGGTTTTGTGGGTAATTGTTTCTGTTTAGATTATTTCCGAACAGGACTGTTTTGCTGTTGGTTATCTTGTTTTTGTATAGTGTTCTTACGTTAATTAAATACAATCATGATGAACACTAACTCCGCTACGCCTTGGTCTACTCTCTCTCCCGACAGCCGTTACAAATCTAAAATATATTTTGATTTGTTTAACACTTTTTTGGTTACTACATGATTCCATATGTGTTATTTCATAGTTTTGATGTCTTCATTATTATTCTACAATGTAAATAATAGTAGAAATAACGAAAAACCCTTGAATGAGTAGGTGTGTCCAAACTTTTGACTGGTACTGTATGTATGTAATCCTTTCCTACCCACTCATAAGTACGCACACACACACATGCACACGCACACGCACACGCGCACACACACACACACCAGTGCCACATCTGAAAACCTGTACCTTATTTTTGACTTGCTATACTACTCTTTGACTACTGTAAACACCCGCTAAATAACCATTCCACTAGGAGGGTGAAGAGGATAGGATGGGGGGTTAGAACATCCTCATGGGATACGAGCTGATTGGATCCCCCCTCCTCTCTGGCTCTGTCTGGGGGAGGTACAGTAAGCCCTGGCGGATTTGAGAGAGGCCCGGGTTGCTCATTAATAAAGAAAGGATGAGACTCGGAGTGGGGGTTAGGGGGGAAGGGGCTGACTAAAAGGGAGTGGGAGAGAAAGAGAAGGGGAAAGACAATGTAGAGATAGAGAGGGGGAGGGGGAGAAGAGGGCTACTTCATATTAGACAGTAATTAAATAATCATGTTTCCCTTGTTCAACTCCTCCCCTCCGCCTCCATAAGCACCAGCGGCCACAACACCTGTCACAACTCATCGCCCTCTCTCTCACACACACGCACACGCGCACGCGCACGCACACACACACACACACACACACACACACACACACGCACTGCCTCATACTGTAAACATTGCACAGAGACACACCTAAACACATAAAATAAGAACTCACACAAACGTAAAACAGTGATGTGTGTGAGTACTGTATGATGATGCTTTTATGGATCAGTATATCTTATGGGAAGCTACTTAGGGCGATTTAAGGACAGGGGTCTTCAAAAAAATAAATAGGGTATACCCCCCCACTGTGTAACGGATATCTCCCAAGGTGGGGTTAAGCTCTGATCAGGAGTGGGTGATCGGGGGACGAGTGACGGGGGTGAGGAGCCACGGTACCGGGTGTTGAGGGGGTGGTAGACTGAAGGCTGGAACTGTATCAACAGTAATTAAAAACAACCCACACCAGGACAGAGCAGATTACTATGAAGACAATCACACACACACACACACACACACACACACACACACACACACACACACACACACACACACACACACACACACACACACACACACACACACACACACACACACAACATCAGATTAGGCTGCAAATCACGGTGCTCACCCATCATCAATAACAACAGCTATGTCTTAGTGTATGTACTACTGTCTCTAGATAACCGTGTTTATTAACGTTATTACCGCCAATGTGGATTTACTCATGAGGTTATCTACAGTGCTTCATTTATAAATTGGTAGGTGACGGAACAACATTGAGCGTGAGAGGGGGGTTGATCCGGGGGTCTCCGAGGTACCTGAAAGCATGAGAAAAAAAAGTGTCAAACACAACGTAGCATCGCAACAGACGGATCAAACAGCCAGGTAGCTTACTATCTATGGTGCTAAAATGGAAAGCGCTCTCCGGCGCTGAATAATTCAAATCGTTTTTGATGTCACCCGCCATATGCAAATGCTATACTCAGCTGTGGGGATTACAGGGCCTAATTTCATATCATTTTCAAGCCATCAATGTAGCTGCAAAACACGCAGAACAGAATACCGGAAAACATATGAGAAAAAAAAGTGTTTCACACAATGTAGCAGCGCAGCAGATCTATATATGGTGCTGAAATAGATAGCGCTCGCCAAGGTGCTGATTAATTGAAAGCATTTTAGACGGCACTGCTAAACACTCGTCATACGCATATGCCTAGATACTCAGCCGTGGGGCTTACCCGAACTTCATATAACTTCCAATAAAATATGTCAATATAAATAGAGCAGAACACACATAAGAATATATAGGCCTGTCACCTGTCTATGTGATAATATGAAGCGCATATGTCACAAGTGACACTGACTCTTACTAAACTAGAGACTGCCAATCAGCATGACGTATTATTTGACATCATGTCTATTTATGAGTGCCTATTAATCACGTGTGCTGTGTGTTTACAATGATTGCCTTTCACTTAATTCCTTACTTTCTCCCACATGAAAACCCTCCTACAAGACAGCCATTCCCTTGTGCGTCTTCTCCCGATTTCGTGTTTGGCTCCTTGTGTCTGTGCCATATCTGTGTCATTTAGCAATCCATGAACTCACATAGGGGACTGGGTTGAATTTGGTCAGGGGTGGACAAACAAGGTTCAGAAAAAGTAGCCCTGATATGGTGGAGGTGTGCAGGGAGGCGAGGGTTGAGGTGCAAATCAGGTTCATTTGAGAAAATCCCTGCTCACATTCTGCACTGGAGATGGGAACGGTGCTGGCCACCACCAATGGCTCCTTCAGTCCATCTGGAATGTCTCCATTACCATTGGTGTCCCTGTACTGTCTGTAGGCTTGCATGACCGTGCATGGACTGTCAATGCCAAACCGCTGGCAGAGAGATTCTGAGGACTCTTTATTTTTTTTGTAATGTCTGAGGTAGAGGTTGCTGTACATTCCACCCACTCTTTTGCGAGTTTCCTGTTTGAATGTTGTACAGACCAGTCTCGAATTTTGTATGATAAGCCAGGGGTTATAGGCTTGCTTGTTCTTGAACTGAACCTCCTTCTAAATTGCACCTGCTCCGGGCACTTCGTTGGTGGATGCACTGTCCTCCCCGTCCCCCTCTCCCACCGAGTCTGTCTCGATAGTAGGCCTACTAGCTAATGGAGGTGGTATTGGTGATGCTGAACTGGCAGGATTAGCAGCGATGCTAGCAAAGGTATCGCCATCAGGAGCAGCTTCCTCAATCCTCTCCTCTGGCACTGGCAGTTCTCTGGCTTGTTTCGAGTTAGATGCTTCACCTTTTTGCTCTGGATTTTTGGACTTGAAAAACGTCATCAAACTAGATAGCCTTTTTTTCATCCCAGGTTTCAAATTGAGAATTATCAATAGACAAGTGAAATAGCTAGCTAGCTTAGGCTACGTGACGTGATTACGTAGGGACCTCTTTTCTAGCCGACCACTACTAAGACCTGTTTCAAGATCAGGTACTTATCCCGCCGGCATCGCCCTTAACCTCTATGTAAAAATAAGAGATCAGGTCTGAAATCAGTGTGGCAGAATAGGATGATTTACACAGAAGGATCACCCCGCTTTTACGCAATGTTTTTTCTGGGAGGTGGAAGAAATAACCAGGAAGCAACTTGATTTAACTCTGATCGTTTTTATTAGAATGTGTACTGGGCAATAAATCATGGCACAAGGATCCGGGCAAATAGGTGCCGTAACGAACAGGGTCAAATCTGAGAGGTACCAGATCTTGTTTTATTTGTCACATGCGCCAAATACAACAGGTGTAGACCTTACCGTGAAATGCTTACTTACAAGCCCTTAACCAACAATGTAGCTCAAGAAATAGAGTTAAGAAAATATTTACTAAATAAACTAAAGTAATTTTTTTTATAAAAAGTAACACAATAAAATTACATAACAATAACAAGGCTATATACAGGGGGTACCGGTACCGAGTCAATGTGCGGGGGTACAGGATAGTCGAGGTAATTCGTACATGTAGGTAGGGGTAAAGTGACTATGCAAAAATAATAAACAGCGAGTAGCAGCAGTGTAAAAATGTAAATAGTCCGGGTGACCTTTTGAGTAATTGTTCAGCAGTCTTATAGCTTGGGGGTAGAAGCTGTTGAGGAGCCTTTTGGACCTAGACTTGGCGTTCCTGTACAGCTTGCCGTGTGGTAGCAGAGAGAACATTCTATGGATTTCAAATGACTGGGAATACAGATATGCATCTTGGTCACAAAATGTAGTGGCGTGGATCAGAAAACCAGTCAGTGTGACCACCATTTGCCTCATGCAGCACGACACATCTCCTTCACACAAAGTTGATCAGGCTGTTGATTGTGCCCTGTGGAATGTTGTCCCACTTCTCTTCAATGGCTGTGCGAAGTTGCTGGATATTGGCGGGAACTGAAACACTCTGTCGTGCACGTCGTTCCAGAGCATCCCAAACATGCTCAATGGGTGACATGTCTGGTGAGTATGCATGCCATAGAAGAACTGGGAAACTTTCAGCTTCCAGGAATTGTGTACAGATCCTTTGCAACATGGGGCCGTGCATTATCATGCTGAAACATGAGGTGATGGCGGCAGATGAATGGCAAGACAATGGGCCTCAGGAGCTCATCATGGCATCTCTGTGCATTCAAAATGCCATCAATAAAATGCAATTGTGTTCATTGTCCGTAGCTTATGCCTGCCCATACCATAACCCCACCGCCACCATGGGGCACTCTGTTCACAACGTTGACATCAGCAAACCGCTCGCCCACACAACGCCATACACGTGGTCTGCGGTTGTGATGCCGTTTGGACCTACTGCCATATTCTCTAAATGATATTGGAGGAGGCTTCTGGTAGAAAAATGAACATTACATTCTCTGGCAACAGCTCTGGTGGACATTCCTGCAGTCAGCATGCCAATTGCACACTGACTGCAGGAATGTTGGCATCGTGTTGTGTGACAAAACTGCACATTTTAGAGTGGCCTTTTATTGTCCCCAGCACAAGGTGCACCTGTGCAATGATCATGCTGTTTAATCAGCTTGTTGATACACAACACCTGTCAGGTGCATGGATTATCTATGGCAAAGGAGAAATGCTCACTACCAGTGACGTAAACACATTTGTGCACCAAATTTGAGAGAAATAAGCTTTTTGTGTATACAGAACATTTCTGAGATCTTTTATTTCAGCTCATTAATCATGGGACCAACACATTACATGTTGCATTTATATTTATGTTCAGTATATGTTATGATGAACTTCACAGGATGGTAAAAGTGCAGGGTGATGAGTTTGATGCTCCTTTCCAATTAATATATTTTCTGGTGACATGATGATCTAGCCTTGGCTGCGGTTTGACAAGTAAAAATGCTTTAATCTTGCTTTAATCCGTAATAATCTTAGCATGTAGGCTAGGCTACCCACACTGTATCTGATGTTAGAGCACACATGCCAAGACCAGAGTGGGCACATTTGCTATTTAACACAACAGTTTTTGTGACAAAACTATCGGTGGAGTTGAAAACACAATGGAAACACATTGAATTTTTTTTATTTATTTGGTACATGAAAACCTAAGTGAAAAACTTTTTTTTTGCTCACTATGTCATCACACACTGCTTCTTATCTGCAACAAGTCAGTTCGGTGGAAACACCACTGGTGGGATATTTTTGCTTTATGCATATTTTAGAATATTCACATGAAAATCTGTCGCCAATTGGATGGAAACCTAGCTAGTGACACATTCAATGCCACCTTGCACACTCTTGCCTGCATCTAGCTGATCTGGGGTGTAATCATTATTCCAAACGTTCCAGTTTGCAAACCAAACGAGAGTTTCTATTGGACAAATTCAGGTAGGTCCCTCCCTGTTTCGTTCTGTTTGCTTCTATTTAAGAAATGCTTTGCAACAGAATTGGCGGAATAAATACATGCCTGATCACCCGCACACTCAGTTCACTTTCATAGCATTGTCAACAACCTAGAACTAACGCGTTAGTGAACCTACTATCCAATCCATGTGTACAATCACACAGTACAGTGTACAGCAAGCAGTTTAGCAGTTACACTGGCAGGTCCCCTGGCAATAAATTAATAAAACCGAAAGCTTACCTTCACTAAGAAGAGTTGCGGTGTTGGATAGCCTTCGCCAGCTACCTAACATAAATAGCATTCCTTTATATTTGAGTCAGGTTGTTGAGTAGGCTAAATTAGCTGCATTAGCTAAGTGAAAGGTGAACTAAGAAAAAAAATACAAAATATAGCTAGCACTTTCTCTCTGCTACTTCTCCTTAATTTTTGAATAAATTAATTTGTTTAAAACCTTTCAACTATTGTCTTTCTCTCTCTTTGAGTCAACTACTCACCACATTTTATGCACTGCAGTGCTAGCTAGCTGTAGCCTATGCTTTCGGTACTAGATTCATTCTCTGATCCTTTGATTGGATGGACAAGATGTTCATTCATATTCCAAGCGCTCTGATAGGTTGGAGGATATCCTCCAGAAGTCGTCATAATTACTGTGTAAGTTTATGGAAGGGGTGAGAACCATGAGCATCCTAAGTTTTGTATTGAAGTCAATGTACCTAGAGGAGGACGGAAAATATTTATCCCCAGCTACATCATGGTGCTACCCTAGAGGGTGCTGTTGAGGCTACTGTAGTTATTTGTTGACGTAGTTTTATCTAAACAGGATCACTTTCAAAATGTTTCACTATTTTTATTTTTGTGAAATTCACTGAGTAGGATGGTCCTCCCCTTCTTCCTCTGAGGAGCCTCTATTGATCTGAACCCAGGTCTCCCACTGGAGAAACCAACATCTTGACCTTTAAACAAAGAGGAAATCCCTTTCGGTTTTGAAGTCGAAGGCAAGGCTACCTCATCACGAGACCATGAGTCTGACTCATGTCCCCTACACAGGGAACAGAGTTACATTTACTCCTGAATTATACTGAATCATGTATATATTCAGATAATCAGGGATTTATTTGAGCCGGTTGTATGCAAAAAGGAGATGATCATGGACTACTGGAAAAGGAGGGCCAAACAGGCCCCCATTAACATCAATGGGGCTGTAATGGAGCTGGTTGAGAGTTTTAAGTCACTTTGTGTCCACATCACCAACAAACTATCATGGTCCAAACACACCAAGACAGACGTGAAGACGGCACGACAACACCTTTTCCCTTTCAGGAGACTGAAAAGGTTTGGTATGGGTCCCCAGATCCTCAAAAGGTTCTACAGTTGCACCAGCGAGAGCATCCTGATCGGTTGCATCCCTGCCTGCTATTGCAACTGCTCGGCATCTGACCGTAAGGCGTTACAGAGGGTAGTGTGTACGGCCCAATACATCACTGGGGCCAAGCTTCCTGCCATCTAGGACCTATGGACTACAGTTGGTGAGAAAGATGTGTGGACAACAGTGAAGTCCAAGAATGAAACAAAAAGGGCTAAAATTGTTGTGGAAAATGAGTCTGATGAATCGTTGCTTGTTGGAGTACGTTTTTTTGGATAGGGATGTTCATTTGGGAAACCCTTATGAAGTCACGAGGATGGTGAAGAAGGCATTGGCATAAGTGGATGCAGTCGAAGTAACCAGGATTGGTATGGTGTTGATATCATGTGTATCTAAAGAGTAAAAGGAGCGTGCATTGTGGCTTGTGAAATTATCGACGCATGAAGTGAACAGCTTTGATTTTCGGAGCAGGGCACTGGTAAAAGGTGTTATCTCTGCCGTGCCGTTGGACATTGATAATCAATATCATGTGCTGAAAATTCCAGGAGTACTTCATGCACGTTGCTTGACCTGTATGGAGAATGGGGAAAATTGTTGAAGAAGTCCAAGAAGATGGACGTCATTATATCTGCAGCTGAGAAGTTTTTGGGCTTCCGAGACATCAAGGTAGAAATCCTGCAAGGACTTTTGTCTCCAGAAAATGTTCCGCCCTCACAGGATCCTTCTGAGCCTGTGTAGGGACCTGATTAGAACAGAAAAGCAGGCTGATTTAGTTTAAATACAATTTCATTATTGATAGTTTGTATGGTTTTTTATTTAATATATTTATTATTATTCTTTTACCCCACATTATTTCCTTTTTGAAATCTTTATTATCTACCTGTATAGCGGAATCTGGGACCGAGAGACTGAAAAACAGCTTCTACCTCAAGGCAATCAGACTGTTAAATAGCCATCACTAGCACCTTAGAGGCTGCTGCCCTATATACATAGACTTGAAATCACTAGTCACTTTAATAATGTTTCCATATTTTGCATTACTCATCTGAAATGTATATACTGTATTCTATTGTATTTAAGTCTATGCCACTCCGACATTGCTCATCCAAATATTTATATATTCTTAATTCCATTCCTTCACTTTAGATTTGTGTCTATTGTTGTGACATTTTTTAGGTATTACTTGTTCGATATTACTGCACTGTTGGTGCTAGAAACACAAGCATTTCGCTACACCTGCAATAACATCTGCTAAACATGTGTATATGACCAATAATATTTGATTTGGAATGTAACACCCCGCCACCGATGACCTTGCTACCGATGGGGGACCACGTGTGAGTATGGTCGAATACTTCTGTTCAGAATGGCTCCCTGCTCATGCATGGTCGGCTCACCCCCCCCCCCCCCACCCCGCCGGAAGTCAGACGCTTGATCAACAAGGACGAAGAAGAACGACGGCCAAACGACTACCGACTAAAAACCAACGGCAGATGAGCAACTGACAAGTGGTGGCGGCCATGTTAACGACCCTCCAGCAGCGTGGACTATCTCTGGGACTGAGCGTATGGTCGGTGTGAATGGTGTGACCCCGAGATATTTGTATTAAAAACCGTATTAGCCTGGGATCAAAAAAGCCTGTAACTTTGACATCAACACACACAAACATTTAACTAACACACATAAATTACATGTCAAGCAACATCCATATTTGCTCCACCATAACATGCATTCCATACATTACACTGTACCTTTAACGACAACAGAAGGATATTAGATTCTACGCTTAAGGAAAACATGTCAGATGTACAACATACATCCTATCCTTCAAACATCCCATACGTGACGGTGTAATACCCCAATCTCCATCTGCACAAAGCTACACCAGACTGAGCGCATACACACCCAAAAGCAATTACATTGGCAACCCTCTGGATACCAAATAAACATGGAGGTTACATTATGTATAATTATACAACACCATATGTTTGTGTAGACTGCTGGCTGGGCCATCAGCGTTTGACTTTAAGGTTGTAGGTTGGCTGTGCAGCAGGTGCCTATTCCGTCACGCAGGTTAGCCAGAGGCAGGGTAATGTAGCATATCAGTAGTATGGGCTGTTAATATGGCCACCATTAATGACGGTCATCTACAGTGGCTTGCGAAAGTATTCACCCCCCTTGGCATTTTTCCTATTTTGTTGCCTTAAAACCTGGAATTAAATTAGATTTTTTTGGGGGGGTTTTGTATCATTTGATTTACACAACATGCCTACCACTTTGAAGATGCAAAATATTTTGGGGGGTGAAACAAACAGAAAATAAGACAAAAAGACTGAAAACTTGAGCGTGCATAACTATTCACCCCCCCAAAGTCAATACTTTGTAGAGCCACCTTTTGCAGCAATTACAGCTGCAAGTCTCTTGGGGGTATGTCTCTATGAGCTTGGCACATCTAGCCACTGGGATTTTTGCCCATTCTTCAAGGTAAAACTGCTCCAGCTCCTTCAAGTTGAATGGGTTCCGCTGGTGTAGTTAAGTTTAGTTTATTAATTTGACCATTTTAAAAAACAAGCACACATAAAATTGAAAAACCCATACATGCACATGAATAAAATCATCAAGGATAACACACAATAAAGTCTGGGACTTATTTCCATTGTGATCCTCTTGAGACAAGATGGCTAGACAAGATCGAACACAGTATGGCAGTGAAATAATAAAACAAAAACAGAGAACAACATCTATCTCATCATTCCAGTGACATCATGGGGGTTATTCATATGGGCACAGAAGACATCAAACATATTTTTACTTGCTGCCCAGAGAGGATGTTGTTTTTATGGGCAGAGGCAACTCATTCCATTCTGAGGCTCCAGTATACAAGAAAGTACCTTTCCCAGCATTACTCCTGAACCTGTATAAGCACACATCAGCAACACCTGATCTGGTGCTGTGATTGTGTGCATCCCTAACACAAGGAAAGTAATCACTTAGATATCTGGGCGCAGGACCATAAAAACTCCTGTAAACCAAACCTAGTCTAATCTGTGACACCCTAGCCTCAACAGGCAGCCAGTTTAGTTCCTTAAAGCAGCTCCTGCCTATGTGAGTAAGTGGACTCACCTTCAATACTACCCTGATCAGCTTATTCTGGGATATCTGGCGCTTCCCCTTCATAAGTTTAGATAAGCCCCCAAACCAGGAAGTACTAGCATAGTCAAAATGGTATTGAATGAGGACAGAAGCTAGCACTTTCATGGAGTCCTTATCAAACAGCTTGGACTTTCTAGCCAAAAACGTAGTCCTGGCATTAACCTTCCCTAGCACTTTATTGGCCATGCTCACACCTCCCAAGCTTCCACCAAGGATACATCCCAAGTAGCTAACAGAGGTTTTAGTGGTCAGCACCTCACCCCCTAACTTCCCTCTGATTTCAGACGACCTACACAATTTAGGTCTGGATCCAAAAATAATTGCTTCAGTTTTCCTTAAGTGCAGAGATAGCTTATTATCTCCAAGCCATTTGATAATGTTAGTAAGCTCTGTGCTAAGTATGCTCTCCAACAGAGTTTTACTTTTGTGAGACACCAGAAGTGTAGAGTCATCCGCATAAAGAAAAAGATGGCAAGAACAAGCATCTTTCATATCGTTAATATACAATAAAAACAGCAGAGGCCCAAGCACGCTCCCCTGCGGAAAGCCACAACTCATTGGTTTTGCCTGAGACCATTAACCTCTACTACTTGCCAGAGGTGGGACCAAGTCATTGTTTTACAAGTCACAAGTAAGTCTCAAGTCTTAGCACTCAAGTCCCAAGTCAAGTCCCAAGTCAAGACAGGCAAGTCCGAGTCAAGTCTCAAGTCAAGACAGTCAAGTATCAAGTCAAGTCATTATGTGCTCTTCACCAAATGTAATACTATTTCATATTTTTAACAAATGTAATAGTATATTACATTTACACAAATCATGAATGCTTTTAAAAATATCTATATATTACTTTCCAAATAAACGTTATATTTCCATGGAAATACATGGGTAGCCATGAGAAAGACACACCCCCCAATAGTGATCAACTATCGAGGATCGCTATGGGGGCGCAATTGGGCGATGTAGGCTTGTACACAATCTCCCAACCTTAACACACACACACTCTCTCTGTGTGGTTACAGTAGGCTAACGTATGTCAATGGTTTTAGGAACAGCAGTAACATCAGGTAGGATTTAGGCTACCAACTGCCTAGCCAGTTGTAGCTCAATCTTGGGTGCAATGATCACGTTCCCGCACTGACTGACTGTGTGGAGGCTCATTGATTTAACGTTACGTTAGCCTACATGATACACCAGTAAAGTAATAAAATATATAGCTGTCGGCTATATTAGCCACAACTTACCATTCTTTGTGCAGCTTCAAATGTCGAACAAAGTTGGAAATTGTTGCACCCCTCGTCTGTAATTTTCTTCCCGCAGGTTTTGCAAGTTGCAATCCATTTTTTGTTGATACAGCGTCATCTTTATATCTAAAAATAATAATTTTGGCTATCATCTTTCCAAGGGCTCCGTCTGAATTCACCTGCCGACGTTCCTCTGCACTGCCACGCACAACATTTTCTCAGCTGGCACAATTTGATTGGCTGCTGTCCGATTTAAACTGTAATCCGTTAAATGAAGGGTTGATGCGCTGCACACATTTTTTAATAGCATAAGTTTTAATATTTGGGCTTGGGGAGGGTATCAAGTCAGGTCAAGTCATAAGGCTCAACTCCAAGTCAAGTCACGAGTCATTGGTGTTAAAGTCAAAGTCGAGTTGCAAGTCATCATATTTGTGACTCGAGTCTGACTCGAGCCCAAGTCATGTGACTCGAGTCCACACCTCTGCTACTTGTTCCCTTCCTGATAAATAGGACTTTACCCAGCCTAGAGGGATACTGCTTAACCCCAGTGCCTCCAGTTTGGAGATTAGGAGACAGTGTATCAAAGGCCTTCTGTAGGTCAAGCAGTACCATTCCAATCTTGTATACCAATCTTTAAGTCATATCACAGATTCTCAATTGGATTGAGGTCTGGGCTTTTACTAGGCCATTCCAAGACATTTACATGTTTCCCTTTAAACCACTCGAGTGTTGCTTTAGCAGTATGCTTAGGGTCATTGTCCTGCTGGAAGGTGAACCTCCGTCCAAGTCTCAAATCTCTGGAAGACTGAAACAGGTTTCCCTCAAGAATTTCCCTGTATTTAGCACCATCCATCATTCCTTCAATTCTGACCAGTTTCCCAGTCCCTACCGATGAAAAACATCCCCACTGCATGATGCTGCCACCACCATGCTTCACTGTGGGGATGATGTTCTCGGGGCGATGAGAGGTGTTGGGTTTGCGCCAGACATAGCTTTTTCCTTGATGGCCAAAAAGCTCAATTTTAGTCTCATCTGACCAGAGTACCTTCTTCCATATATTTGGGGAGTCTCCCACATGCCTTTTGGCAAACCTCAAACGTGTTTGAGGTTTGTCATGGGACAAATCATGTGACACTTAGATTGCACACAGGTTGACTTTATTTAAGTAATTATGTGACTTCTGAAGGTAATTGGTTGCACCAGATCTTATTTAGGGGCTTCATTGCAAAGGGGTGAATACATATGCATGCACTACTTTTCCGTTTTGTTTCAGGTTTTTTTATTTTTTTTAAAAAGTAAAAATTTTTATTTTTTTATTATTTCACTTCACCAATTTGGACTATTTTGTGTATGTCCATTGCATGAAATCCAAATAAAAATCAATTTAAATTACAAGTTGTAATGCTACAAAATTGGAAAAACGCCAAGGGGGATGAATACTTTTGCAAGGCACTGTAGATGGCCTTTATTAGATATAGGCACGCAAGGCAGTATCATCTGCTGGAAAATACATACTAGATTTTGAATCCTCTTTTTGTAAATGCTATGCCTGTGAAAATGTCAAATTAGTGGAGTACTATTATTGTCCTAAAAGCTTATTGTACATTTCAGACTCTATAGGCCTTGTGGTACGAGCTGTTTACCATTTGTTATGTATCTTTAAAAGAACACACCCACATACACACACCCTGACACATGCTCATTAACATACAACAGAAACAAACATACAATACTCCTAAGCATACACAAAGAACTACAGTAACTGTCACACACAAAAACATACACACATGTATTTAACAAATGTGCATGCATGAAGATAAACAAAACTGTTTAAAACAAATTCACGCACACACACACACACACACTCTATACTCCTGTATCTTCAGGAGAAGAGGAACCAGGATTTGATCATTGGAATTTAATCTCCATGTATGTAACGTGATAATGAAAAGGAATATTCATATTAGGGGAAACAAACTATTGAAAAGCTCCTCATTAGACCTCATAAATAAATGCAAATGCACTTAATTAGACAGAGGACCTTGGGTGCCTCTGCGATTCCTTCTCTTTGCGCTAGTTTCTTCCCCTTGTTTGTTTTTCTCTTGTTGTTGTTTTTAAAGTCATTTTCTGTTCCCTCTCCTCCTTCTTCCATTCTCCTGGTTCTCTCTTCCGCTCCTCCCCTCTGGTTACTCTTAAGGTCCTTTCATCACTGCGGTTCTGACCCAACGTGACCTATCCCTTCTCCCCGGACACCCACAGCTCTCTGCTCGTCTGTAATGGAGGATGGAAATGCTCCACAGGAGGAGCCCTGCTTTGGTGTCTCTCTCTATGTGTTGTTGTTCCGGCCAAACCCCCTCACTCACATGCACAGATCCATTGTGACTTTGTTAAGGTGCCATACTTCAACCTTATAAAGATTTGATAAGATTTCATCAGCCCCAATGGATAGTGTATTTATTAGGAGCTCAATGTGGATATTATAAATTTGAAGTATGGCACCTTAACAAAGTCACAATGGATCTGTGCATGTTGTAGGTGCTATTAAACAAGTATTCCGACTTGAAGTTCAAGTTTAATTGAATTGCCGTTTGTAACATTCTAACTTCTATTTGATGAGAGCTCAATAGTAAAAATGCAGAAGAAGAATAAAAAACAAAACAAATCAATACAAATAGACACCTGGGGTGCAAGTAGAAACACTTTTCAATCAGCCTGGGGGCCACTGTCAGCCAGAAGATAGTCTGGATGAGGCCTTGGGGGCCTCATTTCACGGTGAACATGCAAGTGTCAGTGAGACGTGTTGGACTTCTTTTCTCTATTTGCAGTCAACTTGTTATATCACTTTTATTTTTGGCACTTGGTATACCTATTCTTTTTTTTTGAGACAACCAATTGGCTTGTGTGGTCAGGGTAGGGGAATCAGTGGCTAATTGAACAGAGAAGTAAACTCTAGGTGCAGCAGCAGGCTGCCAAGAGGTGGCATGAGTGACAGCCCAGCGGAAGCAAAGGTGTTATGTAACATCATCACGGGGTGTGACAGGGTGTCCTTCCACATGGCCTACATATAGACCATACATACAGGCCATGTGACACACATACATACTGTACATACAGTCCATACACACACTGACGCATACATCATAGTACATACAGTACACTGTTAAAAGGAAGTGATTCAAAATATGCAAATAAGCTGCCACCATTTTGGCAGTGTCGGGAATCAACTGAAAAGCTTTTCAAATGTTTTTCTGTGGATGCTTTACAATTTATCTCATGATTTTTTTTTTTAACAATACACTAATTACCTGTAATACTGCATTGTAAAGCATACCCAGAAACAAACACGTTACAGAACCCTTTCAGGTGTTTCCCAACACCTGCAAAATCATGGCAGCTGGGTGTATGAATGTATCCAGTTCTTGGTGTTTCAGAACAGTAAACATACAAATATCACTACTCTGGGGATTTAGACTCAATTCAATAAAACCCACAGTGAATTGTTTATATATAGTGTCTTTTTCCCAGGGTCACATAAAAATAGGGTTTTGATACCGTAAATAAACTGTAACCAGGTAGACTTCCCTCGCAGTTAGATGGTTCCAGTTTTCGGACTTGGAAATAGACAGCTTACAGTCTGATAGTGCTCCCGCTGGACTGCCAACACATTCTCGAAGCGCTCAACAGAGGAAGCCGTTATGATTCTTTTAAAGTTACAAAAACACCCGATGGACAGCTTATTACAGTAAATTACCAATAAAAATCAACTTATTTAAACGGTCTTCATCTTTCAGTCCATAAGCGAGCCTCCACTGGCATGAATTTTCCTTGTGATTCTCATGTTGTTGTCATCGTCCCCCCGTGCTTTTAATAAGTGAACATGAAAAATGATCTCTGATGACTAAAGAAAGCAATAGTTAATTGGACTTAAAGAAAAGTCTTGCAATTTTCGTCTCTTTTATACGTTTCTTGCATTGTACCATTGGACTTTTTTTCTGCTTTCATGTCAGTTCATTACATTTAATTTATTAATATCCAATATTTAATGTGCCAAAAATGTCAGATTCAAAGACATGAAAATGGGGCATTTTTTTTCTCGTAAGGGGGATGCTCAATCTGTTTGGTGTCTGTTGTTGTGACTCAGGGGGCTCATAGATGGAGGGAGGGGAAGAAGGAGAGAGACAGAGGGAGGGTAAGAGAGCGAAAAAGTGAACTCATCAGTCAGACCTGAAGTTTATCTTTAAACCAAGTCCCAAACCACAGTGATGCTGTGTGCCAATAGGCACAACTTTACACAAACTAACCTCAAAACATGATATAAGACAGTAACAACTTCACACAAACAAACATCAGTTCATGACTGTATTGCAGGCAATAAGAATTTTACTCTAACTTAACCAGCAACATAAATATATTTTCACACAGTCACAATGCCGTCGGGACTGCAGAAGAGTTCATGGTGTCTATGCATGAAGTTTAAACACACACACACACACACACACACACACACACACACACACACACACACACACACACACACACACACACACACACACACAACACACACACAGACACACACACACACACACACACACACACACACACACACACACACACACACACACACACACACACACACACACACACACACACACATTGATCTGCTTGCTGTTTGCCCTTGACGTCTGTCCCTCTCTCATCAGAGGTGATCGATATTTTATTGACTTGCTGGGAAAGACACAAACACACATACAGTATATCTGAGTTTTCTGCATCCGTGAGAACAAACACATCATTTCATGCCAATAATCTGCAACAGAACAGTTTGCTTGTCTTGAGTAGTATGCACCGTTGAATGACATGTAGGAAAACACTTAGTTTAAGATGTAAGTCGTCCACGTTCCTTTTTCCTCTTTGTCAAGCAGCAGGCTGTTGTGCTAGAAGCTCTGGCGTCACCTCGTCTTTGATCAAAGTAGCAACGCGCATGCCCTGCCCACCTGAGGATCTGTATTTTTCAGCGGTCTATTTCCTGTGTTTGAGGGGTGAAACATCCACTTGTCACTCAAGTTCCATTTGAATAATTGCTTTCATTTTACTCCTGTGACTGTTTCATACTCTTGCTCGTCCCTGTTGATTTTTCCCCGTTAACGTTACGATGATGGAACTGTTTGCAATGACCTGTCAAACAAACCCTGGTAACGGCTGAAATGGGTTCAATTGGATATATCGTTTTTTGTGTTGAATCTATAAGAACGCTAAAGCTTCTTTCGGGGATTTAAGGCACCATCTCGACACTTACATCACAAGAAAGAGAAGAAAGAAAACTTTAGTTTGATGGATGCTGATTTTTTGTGGAATTTAAAAAAGTATGCAGTTGAACTATTTACAAATTAGATGTGCTGAAATGAAAGCAACTTCCTGAAAATGAACACTGGGATTATAGTGATATTATGTCTGATCTCACAAGCAACGTAAAGTCTGTTTAGAGCCAAGCGTGTTTATTTCTAATTGGAGGGTATCCTGCTATTGACACACTTGTTGAGTTACGCAAGAGAACGTGACAACAACAGTAATTAATGAGTGCAGGTAGGGTAGACAGACCAAGTGTTTGGTTGTTGCAGCCTTGTTCCTCCCCTTTATGTTAATGTCCGCATATATGCAAATACACATATCATTTTCTTTCCTTCTTTTTTTACTCCGTTTTTTCCCCCAATTCCGTGGTATCTTCCTGGTCTTGTCTCTTGTCTTGTCTCATCGCTGCAACATCGCTGCAACTCCTGTACGGACTCGGGAGAGGCGAAGGTCGAGAGCCATGCGTCCTCCGAAACACAACCCAGCCAGGCACTGCATCTTGACACAAAGCCCACTTAACCCGGAAGCCAGCCGCACCAATGTGTTGGAGGAAACACCGTACACCTGCCAACCATGTCAGCGTGCACTGCACCCGGCCGGACGACGCTGGGCCTATTGTGTGCCACCCCTTGGGTCTCCCGGTCGCGGCCGGCTGCGACAGAGCCTGGACTCGAACCCAGAATCTCTAGTCGCACAGCCACTGCCTTAGACCACTGCACCAATCGGGAGGCCCCAATTTCTTTATATTAACACCAAATATAAACAAAATACAATAAGAACATGTATATATGAGTGCGTTCTAAGAAGTGTGGAGTATCTTCATCGATTGTCTAATTGTTGCATTTATTAGAATAGTTTTTCAACCTTTTAACACTTTTGATGACCGTTGTTAATAAAAGCGATCCAGAGCATTGGCCAGGCATAAGTCATGTAATTACTAATGAATGAAGCCATGAATGGGATGACCGGGGCAACTATAATCATGTTTAATCACAGCACATTATTTTGTCCTTCAACGGCACTCACCGAGCCAGTAAACACTGCTTTCCACATGAAACCTCTTCAACTCTTCAACTGTGACTGTTCTCGGAAAAACTGTGTACAAGAAAATAACTACTTGATACATTAATGTAAATGTGTTTGTGTGTTTGAAAGACAGAGGTGAGACAGAGGTAAGTGACACAGAGGTGAGACAGAGGTGAGTGAGTGAGTAGTATTTGTAAAAGTGAACGTAAATGAGTCAAAATAATAGTCTCTGTCTGACTGTGTGTGAATCTGACTGTGTGTGAATCTGACTGTGTCCCCTTAGTGGAATTGATTGATAATCATGTGTGACTTAATCATTTCATGACACACACACATCAAATATAGAGTTTCTATGGCAACCTCTGACTAGCACAGAATGTTCAGGAGACAGTTTTGCCAATTTGGTTAATTATGTCTTTGTGCCGGTGAATAGGGCTTGACTTGCCCCCACCACATTCATCTCCAGCTACAGCTAGCCATAGTCCGGGCAGCACCAGTGCAGAGCAGAGTCACAAACACACACACACACACACACACACACACACACACACACACACACACACACACACACACACACACACACACACACACACACACACACACACACACACACAGAGGCATTGTTTGGGGGGCTGGGAGCCGGCGGACACAGGAACATAGAGCGCGGTAGCCCTAATGAGCGACTGGCTGTCAGGAACTGTTAAGGCGCTGCACACAGGGAGGATGGGCCAGCAAGGGGCGGGGGCCAAAGTGTCCACACTCAGCCGTGGAGAAGGGGAGGACATCTCTCTCTCTCTCTTTCTCTCTCTACCCCTCTCTCTCTCTTTCTCCCTTTCTCTCTCTCTACCTCTATCTCTACTTCTCTGTCTCTGTCTCTCTCTTTCTCTCTTTCTACATCTCTGTCTCTCTTTCTCTCTCTCTCTCTCTGTCTCTCTCTCTCTACATCTCTGTCTCTCTCTCTCTCTCTCGTTCACACTCTCTTTTCTACATCTCTCTCTCTTTCTCTCTCTCTCTTTCTCTGTCTCTCTCTCTCTACATCTCTGTCTCTCTCTTTCTCTCTCTCTCTGTACATCTCTGTCTATCTTTCTCTCTCTCTGTCTCTCTTAGGGTTAGGTTAAGGGGTAGGGATAGTGTTAGAGAAAATAGGATTTTTAATGGTCAAACATTTTTACACTCCGCAATTTCACGAAAACAGAGCTGTGTGTGTGTGTGTGATTGTGTGTGTATGAGTGCGTGCGTGGTCAAACGTGCCGTCTCTTTAGTTCCACTCACTGAGTCCTGCTGTCCACTACATATGTTTTGTATGTTCGTCTGCCTCCATTACATAAATGTGCAAACCAGCTCTCATACAATGACAACCATCTGTCTCCACCTCCCCACTCCTCGCTGCACCTCCAAACCAGAGGGGAAACTGTTCTGTTTTTACAGACGTTCAAAATCAATACACACCATACAACGAATGAGTCTGTAACTTGCGTCGTTGCCTCTCACATTCCAACCGACGTCAGAAAAGTTGTGGAAACGGATTTATCGGGGCACACAATGGTAAACATTTGAAAGCCTTTTGCAATAAAAAAATGTGTGTTTCTTATTGAACAAGTCAATGTAGTCCCTCCCTGTTTCAGTCTATTTTCTTCCGTTCGGAACCTAATGAACAGAACCCTGTCCTCTACACTCTTAGAATTAGTGGTGGCTCGAGGAACCCTGGAGATCCTCAAGGAACCCCTGGAGTTTCTCAAGGAACTATTGCTAGTCAAGGGTTCATATTTGCATCTTCGGTTAGTTGAGGAGGAACCTTTAATGGTTCAATGTTGCAACAGGTTCCTGAAGGAACCCTGGAGTGGAGGCATGGCTTAGTAGGGGCTATAATATAGATGTATTTTTGGACACCTGTTAGAGTAGCTAGCATTTCACTACACCCGCAATAACATCTGCTAAATATGTGTATGTGACCAATACAATTTGATTTGATTTGATTTAAACGTCATTCCTGTTCATCTGTTCTGTTGTATTGTCATCACATGCTAAGGTTGAACACTGACAGTTTTGTAGCTTCAATGAGGCTAACAGAGGTGTAGGAGTTCCTCAAGAGTCTATGCAAATCCCAAAGTTGGAATAGTTACCGCTTTATTACTGTATGTAAGCAGCGATGTTAATATCATTCATATTATCATATGTAATATACATAACTATTCAAGGAATTTATTTATTTGCAGTATACCAACTTTATGCCTCCAATAAACCACCCCTCCAATCTGATAGGCTGCCAACTCGACAATATATTATTAAAAATGATAAAAACTGAACCCTCCCATTATAAAAAGATTCCTATTCGAGAATTTAAACAACCCTTTACAGAAGGTTTATTCACGGAACCTTTTTCAACTGGAAAGTTTTCGCCGGTGTAGCAACCCAAGAGGTTATTCCAGGCACCTTTACTTCAATCCAAAATGGCACCATATTTCTTGTATACTGCCCTACCAAGCAAAAAGGCAGAAACTGCTCATTTGGTCGAAAAATTTGTTAATGTCATTTTTGCAACATTAAATACATGCTTAATCATGTGGACAAGTATCCTGCCTCTATTGTATTGTGTTTTGGAGAAAATGGGGGTCATGTTAGCAGTAACTGCATAAAGTTACTGTAAAACCAAGGTAAATAAAAGCAATTTTTTTCTCAGTTCCACGCTATGAGCATTTACTGCCTTTTTGCTTGGTAGGGCAGTATAGTTCACTACATTTGGCCAAAAGAAGTGCATTAAACAGAGAAAAGGGTACAATTTAGGAGAAAGCCACACATATGTATTACAGTGCACAGGGTTGTTGGGTAGGCTGCAGCCAGGGATTCTGATAGAATACGGTCCGCTGTGGAGTACAGTTCAGACTCAGCTGAAATATAGGCCCAGATGTTTCATTAGAAATGCCCGGGGTGTGTGTGTGTGTGTGTGTGTGTGTGTGTGTGTGTGTGTGTGTGTGTGTGTGTGTGTGATGTGCGCTGATCCTGGGGTGGTTGTATTAAAGTTGTACCAGTCTCAGTCTGGATTGACAGGTGGTCCTTAATTCCACCCCTCCACGCCATTCCCCCCATCTCTTTGTCCTCTAGTCCTTTCTAATCCCGTGGCGGGGGACGAGGTGTGGTATAGGTTGTGTGTGTGTATGTTTGCGGGTGGTGAGAGCGGGGGTGAGGGTAGGGGTCTCAGGGCGAGTTAGAGTGGGGATTCTGAGCTAAGCCTGTAGGGAGCCTACATCCCTGTGTGGTGAAGAGAACTTCGGAGGGAAAACAACACAGACACAGAAAGATGGAGAGATAGGTCGAGGGATGGTCTAGGCGGGGGAGAGAGAGAGAGACAGACAGAGAGAGAGAGAGAGACAGACAGAGAGAGAGACAGATAGTGAGAGAGAGAGACATAGTGAGAGAGCGAGAGAGAGAGAGAAATAAGGTGGTGTTACAATGGAGATAGAGAGTGAAGACAAATAAGGGATATGGAGACAGACAGAGAGAAGGAGCATATCAAATCAAAACTAGAAAAGAGAGAGATGGGTAGACAGAAAATGATGAAGAAGACATAGGGTGGGGGGGACTTTAATGATCTATGGATGGACCCTCATTCTACCCCTTCGACCACCCCCCTGAACCACCAGCCTCGAGTAATCTGATGAATAGTTGTGGATTACAGTTAATTCAGATTATTTTTTTACATTGCAGAGAAGATGCTGGTGATGTGGAGGATGATTGCTAACATTACCATAATCATTACACTTTGTCTGCACGTGTGTGTGCGTTAAGTCGCGTGGCCGCGGAAATACTGTATACCCGCTCACAGAGGTTTATAAATGCATGCATATTCATTAGCATTCTGTCTAGACATGACATCACATTTATCCTTTTGTTTTCCATAAACAATATGCATTGACCTTGCGTCAGTAGGGGTGGCATCTCTACTTACGCTTTAAGACCGGCAGATAACAGCACCACAAATAAAAAGCCTTTTGTCTTAAGAGAAGTGTGTGGGGGGGACAGTAATCAGAGACTAATTTCCCATCTCCCCCTTCTCTCCCATTCCATAGACGAGGGTAAGACATGGATTTGAACAGAATTATAAATACATGGATAATGTGATAATGTGGATAGATTACAGGAGCAATGTAGTAAACAGAGGGATGCTGATTCAATGTCAAGAATAGGCCATAGTGCCCATAGAGTAAGTTAACATTGTTTTTGGTTAGCAGTGGATTTGAAACATACCTGAACTGTGGGAAACTGTCTTTCCTGACCTGGCACATATACTACCTTCAGAGGTCAAATATTTTGAAAATCAAAGTCTAAAAAATAGAATACAGATGTAGGATCTTAATTTGATCACTCTTTTGTTGAAGATAATTTAGTATGGCAGACTATGCGGTGGATTTTCGCATGCTTGCAGCGGAGGGTGTCTGGAACCCGGAAGCGCCATTCGACACGTTCCTGCACGGATTATCGGAGGAAGTAAAGGATGAGCTTGCAGCTCGGGAACTACCGACGGATCTCGACTCACTCATCGCCTTAACCATCCAGATCGATGGACGGCTACGCTCACTCAAGGATCCCACCTTGCATCTGATGAACTCCGGGAAGGCCCCGGCGTCTACATCCCCGAGAGGATCAGAGCTTACCCGAGTTCCTCCGAGAGCCTCCAAAGACTGCCGATTCACCTCTTCCCGAGCCGATGCAGCTCGGCAGGGCTAGGCTGTCTCCAGCCGAACGAGTACGCAGACTTGAGACCCAGAGTTGTCTGTTTTGCGGTACTGCCGGTCATTATGTGTCTACCTGTCCCTTCAAGAGACCTAGCTCATTTGTAGGAGTACTCTGGTGGGTCTTACGGATAATCTTTCTTCTCCCCTTACAGTCGCAGAGGTTTAACAAACTGGATGCAGTCTATCACAGTGCCATTCGTTTTGTCACCAAAGCCCTATACACTACCCACCATTGCGACCTGTACGCTCTCGTTGGTTGGCCCTCGCTTCATACTCGTCGCCAAACCCACTGGCTCCAGGTTATCTACAAGTCTCTGCTAGGTAAAGCCCCGCCTTATCTCAGCTCACTGGTCACCATAGCAGCACCCACTCGTAGCACGCGCTCCAGCAGGTATATCTCACTGGTCACCCCCAAAGCCAATTCCTCTTTGGTTGTCTTTCCTTCCAGTTCTCTGCTGCCAATGACTGGAACGAACTGCAAAAATCACTGAAGCTGGAGACTCAGATCTCCCTCACTAGCTTTAAGCACCAGCTGTCAGAGCAGCTCACAGATCACTGCACCTGTACATAGCCCATCTGTAAACAGCCCATCTATCTACCTACCTCGTCCCCATACTGTATTTATTTATTTATCTTGCTCCTTTGCACCCCAGTATCTCTACTTGGACATTCATCTTCTGCACATCTACCATTCCAGTGTTTAATTGCTATATTGTAATTACTTCGCCACCATGGCCTATTTATTGCCTTAACTTACCTCATTTGCACTCACTGTATATAGACTTTTTGTTTTATTTTGTTCTACTGTATTATTGACTGTATGTTTTGTTTATTCCATGTGTAACTCTGTGTTGTTGTATGTGTCGAATTGCTATGCTTTATCTTGGCCAGGTCGCAGTTGCAAATGAGAACTTGTTCTCAACTAGCCTACCTGGTTAAATAAAGGTGAAATAAAATCTAAAAATAAACAGTCCAAGTCTCTCCAGGTACTCATCGACTCGGGGGCCAATGACAGCTTTATGGACATTACCCTGACGTCTGAGCTGGGCATCCCCACTCAACCCCTCTCCATTCCCATGGATATTAGAGTGCTGGATGGGCGCTCTATAGGCCGGGTCACCCACCATACCACCCACATCAACCTACGAGTGTCAGGGAACCACAGCGAGATGATCCGATTCCTGCTAGTTAAGTCTCCGCAGGTTCCCGTGGTATTGGGATTCTCTTGGCTCCAGTGACACAATCCCTCTATTGACTGGTCTACTGGTGCCATCGTGGGCTGGAGTCCGTTCTGCCATGCTCATTGCCTGAAGTCAGCTCTGCCTGCCCCGGGACGTCTTCCTGGGGGCTTGGAGATTGCCCCGGACCTCTCCGCCATTTCCGAGAGTACCAGGACCTCTGGGAGGGGTTCGGTAAGGCCCGGGCCACTTCGCTTCCGCAGGACCGACCGGTATCCAAGAATGTCAAGTCAGATGCGCTGGCACATCGCTATAGCCCCGCGACTACACCCCGGGAAGCCGAGACCATTCTCCCCTGCTCCAAGCTCATTAGCCCCTCTGCTGTTCGTCTTCTGTTGCCCCGTACCCATCCTACTTTTCATGTGTCTAGAGTTAAACCCATGTCTCACAGCCCTTTGTCTCCTGTTTCCAGCATCTTTCAAGGATTTTATGTAAATTATCACAAGACATCTAGTGACCCTTTTGGGTACTTCAGATTATCACTGGTGTCTGTAATTATCTCTGGCCCTCTCTCTGGCCTTATCACGTGTAAAATATCTGAAATAATTAAATAAGATGATTTTAAAATATAAAAATGAATGACAAAACTGTTAAACATTATCCTAAATACAAACCATCAATTTAGTGAATACCATTGGTATTTAATATGAGGGTTTCAGCATGAAATATTCTATATTTTTATTTTATTACACAATTTTCTTTACACAATTTAAATAATATTTAAATAAATAATTTTACTATGTCAATTTATATTTGTTGTCAATGTGTTGGTGTCAAACTGATGGCAGAAAAAGTCAATAGTTGGACGAGTTGCAGAGATAATTGAAAATTGTGCCATTGTTAATCAGAAGCATTTTTTGTTCATTAATTAGGCTATTTTCTTTTGAACCAAATGGTCTATCTACTAGAAACTCATGAACACTATGGACACAGAAATAAACGAAATGATACTATACTGTATATGAATACGTTTAAAAAAGGTTATTCAAGTATAAATGATCAAAGTTACGATAGTTTATCATAGATTTTCTGTTGACAAATGTACTGAAGATTCAGGTCTCTTTAGTAAATTACTGGTAGCTTTGCAACCCTAATTGTGGGTAGTAATACAGTGTCGTGGAGGTGTGACAGACAGGGGCACTATCCAGTGAAGTCCGGTTAAAGTGATGTCATATTTCTTAGAGATATCCTCGTACTGTTTTATTATCTATCAAACGGTTACCATTAATATTACTATCCCCCAAAGAGTTCAGCCGTTCGGCTGAATGACAAACAAACAAAAACAGGGCATAACAGAAGGTGTTACATTATCTGCAGCATAATAATAAAGGGCATTTTCATGCTTGCCCATGCTGTGTCTAGCACACTCTGAAGTCTGCGTTTTAAAAACAATACCACCCAATTAGGTTTTAATGAATGTGGGCAGAGGAGGGTTGGTTGGGGGGGGGGCATGCAGACTGAGCCTCTCTCCACCTCTCTGTAAAATGACAACACTGCAGCGATCCCAGACAACAACAGGGAGGAACAGCACAGCCATTTCTAGGTTTCCCTATGTAGTGATGTGATTGAGAGAAACTCTTGCACAGCTCCGCTCGTGCTTAATAACACGTGTTGATAAGGTGTGTGACATTGACTTCAGTCATGGCTTTTGAAAGAATGCAGAAATATACAGTACCTGTCAAAAGTTTGGACACACCTAGTCATTCAAGGGTTTTTCTTTATTTGTACTATTTTTCTACATTGTAGAATAATAGTGAATATATCCAAGCTATGAAATAACATCTATGGAATCATGTAGTAACCAAAAAAAAAAGATTCTTCAAAGTAGCCACCCTTTGCCTTGATGACAGCTTTGCATACTCTTGGCATTCTCTCAACCAGCTTCATGCATTTTAATTAACAGGTGTGCCTTGTTAAAAGTTAATTTGTGGAATTTCTTTCCTTCTTAATGCGTATGAGCCAATCAATTGTGTTGTGACAAGGTAGGGGTGGTATACAGAAGATAGCCCTATTTGGTAAAAGACCAAGTCCATATTAATGGCGAAAACAGCTCAAATAAGCAAAGAGAAACAACAGTCCATCATTACTTTAAGACATGAAGGTCAGTCAATGTGGAAAATTTGAAGAACTTTGAAAGTTTCTTCAAGTACAGTCGCAAAAAACATCAAGAGCTATGATGAAACTGGCTCTCATGAGGACCGTCACAGGAAATGAAGACCCAGAGTTACCTCTGCTGCAGAGGATAAGTTCATTAGAGTTACCAGCCTCAGAAATTGGCAATTAACTGCACCTCAGATTGCAGCCCAAATAAATGCTTCACATAGTTCAAGTAACAGACACATCTCAACATCAACTATTCAGAGAAGACTGCGTGAATCAGGCCTTCATGGTCAAATTTCTGCAAAGAAACCACTACTAAAGGACACAAATAATAAGAAGAGACTTGCTTGGGCCAAGAAACACGAGAAATGGACATTAGACTGGTGGAAATCTGTCCTTTGGTCTGATGAGTCCAAATGTGAGATTCTTGGTTCCAACCACGGTGTCTTTGTGAGACGCAGAGTAGGTGAACGGATGATCTCCGCATTCGTGGTTCCCACCGTGAAACATGGAGGAAGAGGTGTGATGGTGTGGGGGTGCTTTGCTGGTGACAATGTCAGTGATTTATTTAGAATTCAAGGCACATTTAACCAGCATGGCTACCACAGCATTCTGCAGCAATACTCCATCACATCTGGTTTGCACTTAGTGGGACTATCATATGTTTTTCAACAAGGGCTACACCTCCAGGCTGTGTTAGGGCTATTTGACCAATAAGGAGAGTGACGGAGTGCTGCATCATATGACCTGGCCTCCACAATCCCCCGACCTCAACCCAATTGAGATGGTTTAGGATGAGTGGGACCGCAGAGTGAAGGAAAAGCAGCCAACGAAGGCTAGAGCCAGGGATTTAACCCAACCCATGTCTCCGCGCTACCACTTAACCAGACTCCAGGATGATAAAGAAGCTAGTTTTTTCCATCACAGAGAGATTGTTAGCACTCAAAGTCACCGGATGAATATCATTTGGAGTGGGAGACATTAAGCTTTGCTAAACATCGTTAATGTTACTGTAGGACATCCCTGCCAAACTCAGGCCTGACGCGTGAGACTCAGGGAGGGAGCCGCGTTGGACACGGAGAGGCGCTGGGAGTGACGAGGCTGTCGCTTCAGCTGTTTGTCTGTCCCTTGCGAGGGAGGCGAGAAGGGCGAGACTGGGTGCCCCTAACGAGCAGGTCCCTGAAAGCCCGCCGATTACCCTAATTAAGCAGTGTCTGATTCAGTTTACTTAGCCCACACTGACACACCCACTGCACATTACATCACCCCCCCTACATAGATACAAACACTCCCAAACAAACTCACGCCCCAACCCCGCACCTTCACACATATACATACACATTCCCCCACAGACACACACCCAGTTCCATTGCAAACCCCCACCCTCCAATAGATACAGAACATACACTTGCCCCCGCCGCCTCCCTAAAGCTCACACAAACACACCCAACCCTGTTACTCCTCCCATGAAGCAACCCAACTCATTAGAGGTATTGATTTAATGCACCAGGCCTGTCGTTTTGTCTGAAAGACATCGTCACACACATAGCCTATACAGTAACCGTGAGGACACACACACACTCATGCACACATGTACACACACACACACACACACACACACACACACACACACACACACACACACACACACACACACACACACACACACACACCGTGCTCCTCTAGACCGTCCTGTCGTCTGGCTGTCACAACCCCATGGCTGGGCCTGCTGCTCAGTCAGACAAGCCCTCTCTGGGCAGATCAAGTTTAGCCAGATTAGAGAACCCACGTCCAGCTGTCTACATCAGCAAAACACTGCCTCTGTGATCTTTTAACCCAATACGACCCTTTCTCTCTGTCTCCCTCTCTTTCACTCTCCGTCATCACATCCTGTCTTTATTTGTGTTGGCTTTACCATGTGAATGTAATTTGGTGCTGGATGTTTGTCGACTGCTGTCAGAGAGGATTTTGCTGCTGAATTAGATGAAGTCAAGGGACTCCCAGAGATCAGTAGGTTTTTCTGAGCACGGCTCTGTAAGCCTTTTTTTCTCTTTCAAAAAGCATTGAAGAACACACACAGTTTTTCATGTAAAGAGAGAGAGATTGCTGATCTAAACCTATTTCCCTGTTACGGTAAATAACAAAGTTTGTGCATCTGCGTGTGCCTGAGCATGTTTGTGTCAGTATGTGTGTGTTGGTGTATGCCTCATGCTTGCCTATAATAAAAAAAAATCCCCAACCCACAAACTGTAAATGTACCATAAATATCTAATTATCTCTGCTTGTTTCTGTTTACATAAGACCACTTCTCCTTTGGAGCCAAAATGAAAGAAGATTTTACAGGTTACTATCCTCAGGGACTGCCGAATGGGAATGAGCCTCCTGTCAAAAGCCAAAAAGGCTGCCGTCTGCGCTGGTGAATGAAACAGGTCCCCCCTGTCAGGGAAGTGTGTGATGGCTGAGGGCTATTCTAGTAAATGGAGCGAATCCCCCTTGCTTAAACCTTTGTCACAGTACCCCTCCTCCATAGAGTTCTAATGGCACAACAAGCGCTCTGAAGGGGGATTAGAGGTGCTTATAGTACATGGGCGCTCAATAGACCTCCACTTTGCACCCCCCCCCTGTCGTTATCTGCCTGTATGTATAGCAGGTGAAGAGATGGGGGAGGAGGGAAGCTTATAGGCCCCACGCTCCCTCCTCAGAGAGGAAGAGAGTGACAGAGTGCAGAGCGACAGGTCTGTGTAGGTTGGGCCCATTGAAAAGACGACAACATGAAAAAAACACAGTCCTATGTAAGGCAGCACATGCATTTCTCTGCTGCAAATGCATTTTGGTAGTTTGTTTTCTCTCTTACTGCGTTGTTATTTACCTCGCATGACTAGTAGGCCTATCCAAGAGGACACAAATTACTTTTCATTAGGCAGAACACGGCGCACGCACGCACGCACACACACACACACACACACACACACACACACACACACACACAAGCCTCCCAGGCTTTCTCAGAAAGAATGTTTTGATTTTCAGCCTGAAGTGAGAGGGAGGGAATGTGGTGAGAGAAGCAGAGGAGGGAAGGAGAGAAAAAAGGTATGGACGAGTGGTCTGCACCCTCCAGTGCTGATGAGAGACCTCCCACTGCGGGCGCCAGATTGGCAGAATATTCCCTGCAGAGGGGAGTGCCTCTAGGGAGAGACACTCCTGCCACGGTTACCATTGTTGTGACTAATGCATGGATCTATGTCTCCTTGTCCTGACACATTTAGTCACACTTATATACAGTGCATTTGGAAGGTATTCAGACCCCTTCCCCTTTTCCACATTTTGTTACATTACAGCATTATTTTAAAATGGATTAAAAAAAATACTCATCAATCTACACACAATACCCCATAAAGACACTCCAGAGTTCCTCTGTGGAGATGGGGGAACCTTCCAGAAGGACAACCATCTCTGCAGCACTCCACCAATCAGGCCTGTATGGTAGAGTGGCCAGACGAAAACCACTCCTCAGTAAAAGGCACATGACAGCCCGCTTGGAGTTTGCCAAAAGGCACCTAAAGGACTCTCAGACCATGAGAAACATGACATCATGGTCTCCAGGTCACCCTGAGCCTGCACGTGCAGAGACATACAGTACTTGCACACACACACAAACAAAATGTATCATACAGTCACATGGCCTCCACATCATTGACTTCCTCAAGTCATTACCATCTCCTGCTAAGAGTTATTAAATAGTCCCCCGCCATCACAGCTGAGCCTCCTTGACATAACCTTACCCAAGCCTGTCGCATAAATAATAAAGAAATGAAACGACAATCCAATCCAAAGCGGAGTAACTCCTTTTAATAGAAAGGACATGGATCGGCACCGATGTGGATGTCCTAACAACTTTCGTAGTTCCTAAAGGGAAATCTAAAGATAGAATGTTCCCATTTGGGAAAGTTTTTCCTTTATTAATCAGAAGAATACATTTCAGCTTGGGAATGGTAAACACTTGGGAAGGAGGAAGAAGATGATGGTGAGGATGAGGAGTAAAACAAAGCGGGAGACAGAGTACAGGATACAGTAGTACAGTGGCTATAGCGTGTGGAAGACGTATCAGATCTAGAGAGGTATCCATGTCTCTTATGATTCTACAAACAAACATAAAGTCATCACCGGGAGAGGAAACACTCCAACACCTGATGCTCCGGCTCGTCCCTTACCTCCCAGCTTAGGTTACCCAGCAGGCCATTCTGCTGTCCGCGAGACAATAGCCGCGCAAAAAGACGACACCTCTTCCCCCTCTGGGTGTTCCGAGGCGACAAAAAAGAAGAAACAACACTATTGTTTGCGGAGATTAAAACATGTCGCAGTCTCTACCTCCCTGTTCTTTCCCCGGTGGTAACTGGATCTGGCGATATATGAAAACAGTCAGTGAACTCGCTCTCTCTCTTTCTGTTCATACTTTTTTTTTATGAATGTGATTTTTTTTTTATTTGTCCTGTTTACTTTTGTTTTGGGGTGTTATTGTGTCCGTGTGCCTTGCGACGGTACGCTTAGCGGCTTAGTGCCTTAGTAGCTTGGCTCAGGCTGAATGGGGTAGCCTGTCCTTTCCCTGCACGTCTATGTAATACGGGTATAAGGTTGGTGTTATGATCACCTCTGTGTCCCATCTCGATTGTTACTGTGTGAAATGAAATAGCTTCTAGTTCTAAAAGAATCACGGGTGTCCCTTCCTTGTGAACCTACACTGGGAAACCTTATGTGGACGATATCATGCTGTGGGGATGTTTTTCAGCTGCAGGGACTGGGAGACTAGTCAGGTTTGAGGGAAAGATGAACGCAGCAAAGTACAGAGAGATCCTTGATGAAAACCTGCTCCAGAGAGCTCAGGACCTCAGACTGGGGTGAAGGTTCACCTTCCAACAGGACAATGATCCTAAGCACACAGCCAAAACAACACAGGAGTGGCTTCGGGACAAGTCTCTGAATGTTCTTGAGTGGCCCAGCCAGAGCCCGGACTTGAACCGGATCTAATATCTCTGTAGATACCTGAAAATATCTGTGCTGCGACACTCCCCATCCAACCTGACAGAGCTTGAGAGGATCTGCAGAGAAGAATGGGAGAAACTCCCCAAATACAGGTGTGCCAAGCTTGTAGAGTCATACCCAAGAAGACTTGAGGCTGTAATCGCTGCCAGTGGTGCTTCAATAAAGTACTGAGTAAAGGGTCTGAATACTTATGTAAATGTGATATTTCAGTTCTAAAAATGTTTTTGCTTTGTCATTATGGGGTATTGTGTGTATACTGGTGAGGAGAAAAAAAACAATTTAAGCAATTTTAGAATAAGGCTGTAACGTAACAGGATGTGGAAAAACTGAAGGTGTCTGAATACTTTCTGAATGCACTGTATATACTAAAAGCATAACAACTGGTTATAAAGTGGCAGAATTGTCCTTCAATCAGCCCATCTCTAGTTCACATCAGTTTCTTCTGGGTCTAGTTGCCCTGACTGTTGTCTCCTACAGAATCTACATTTAAAGATTCAGGCCTAGATTCAATCAGATCAAACGTTAACCTTTGATAGCCGACTCCCACATAGCTGATGTTTTGGCGATGTTGGAGGTATTACTGAGTTGGAGCTGTCAAATTGGTGAGCAACTATTCTTGACCATTGTCACGAAGCCACACCCCTAACACTTGCGTCAGAAGTTCATAAAAAGAAAGTGTAGGCTATGTAGAAATAATGATGCTCAAATTGAAAATGATTGAATGAATGAATGAGGATTTCTGTCAGCCTAATCGAGGTGTAGATTAAGTCTCACATTCCAGTCTTTGAACTTGTAAACAAGGCTGCATGGGATTTCTCTTAGGGCTCTATTCAGTCTGTAATGCTGAAGAGTTCCAGATTCCGTTATAGAACGTTTAAAGGTCATTTCTGATTGAGCCGACATATGCCGCGGTTACCGGAAATGTAGTCTATGCCAAAGCAGGAACATTGCCTTTAAATTTCAATCACACTGTAAACATGAACTCCCGCGATGCGGATTGAAAAGGAACCTTAATGCAACTCCGTGTAGCCAATGGCATTGTACTCTTTAGGTATAATTCCAGGAGTCGCTTGTGGATTTGACAGCTCTAAACCAGTTCCCACCGTACTCTGCCAAAACAACCGCTATGTGGATGTCGGCTAAAGAGGATCTGATTGAATAGAGCCCCTAAAAACCCAGAGACAGGAATGTCACAGGTGTGACTTATTTTCATGTTTAACCTAACTAACAGTCCTATTGGTTCATTTGTGTCTTCTAGGCAGCCGCCCACAGGAAGTGAATGCAGTCCGGCGGCATGGTGGAACCCAGGTTGTGGTGGCGGTCCTCTGTTCAAACATGGCATGCATCAACCAATGGTTGCATGCCATGTCATCGACAGTGCCGTCGGATTGATAACATATGATGTGCATAAATACCTATCCAGGCGTTGTAAGATCTGGCATGTGTCAGCAACGCCTTGGCACAGGAAGGTATCCTTTTTCTGAGCATGCAGCGGCTTCGTTTGGTGACAGCAAATGGCGTTTGTGCTAAATGGAGATCTTGAAAAAATGGAAGCCTGCCTCCTGGGCTGCACCTCTTCCTGTGCCACGTTTTGTTTTGTATGTTTGTCATTTTGACTATGATGGTTTTTAAAGTTACCAATGTACCCATTCATATCTGGACCTCGGCAGACCTGGGACACCAGGTGGGTGCAACTAATTATTAGGTAAAACAGAAAACCAGTACTCCGGACCTCATATGGTAAAATGGGCGGCAGGTAGCATAGCGGTTAGAGAGTTGGGCCAATAACAGAAAGGTCTCTAGTTCAAATCCGAGCTGACTAGGTGAAGAATCTGCTGATGTGCCCTTGAGGAAAGCACTTAACCCTAATTGCTCCAGGGTTGCCGTTGATAATGGCTGGCCGTAACCCCACTCTCAGAGGGAGTTGGGATATGCAATAAACAATATTTTTTTATCTTTATTTAACTAGGCAAGTCAGTTAAGAACAAATTATTATTTTCAATGACGGCCTAGGAACAGTGTGTTAACTGTGGGTGCTAATATAAGCACCCACCAAATCATTATAAGACTTAAATACCCCTGCTTTATATAATACATTTTATGGACCTTGCTGTGGACTTTAGAAAGCTAGAAAAGTTTCACATTTACCTTACAATATAATTGATAAGATTTTAAGGTGTATTCATTTGAAAAACAATAATTATACTGAAATTAAGAGGGACCTGGACAAAACAATATCTTCATAGTGAGAAACAATAACTTGCCACACTATTACCATGTTATTATCTTGTTGTAACATAAAGCGCTACCATTTTAAGAATGCAGAATGCCACCGTGGCTGTTACCTTATCTTGGCGAACAATCACTGCACTCCTATGCGCTAATCAGTAGAACCCATGCACTCAGGAAACCTTGACTGTGTATAGAGCTGAGAACAGATACTGTGAGAACCAGAATCACAATGGCTGATCGGGATGTATAGGGTTGGAGCCTGCCTTGCAGAACAGAGGCAGGAGCCACAGCAGGGCTCAGTTTCTCATTAGCTAAGGCCTGAGGAGTAACCCTAGCCGTGGTGATGGATAAATACTGTAGCAGCAGTGGTGTCTTCCCTTCCCTCTGAGTTGGCTCTCTTACCATGTGGATGACAGTGCATACAGTATACAGCACAGATCACATGACTGTAGCACCGATCTCAACATGATGTACATTCCATTACTAGCCTCTCCAGCTAGGGTGATATCTCTTCTGGTGAGAGACAAGTGGTCCATGGTCATCGAAGACAGGCCTTTCAGAATTGGGAGCATCACAGGATGTTCACCCTCATTTTGGTAGCGCAGGCCTAGCTAGTGCTTTCTTCTTATTATATCTGACCATGTTCCATTTCAACTCTGCTACTTTACTGGAGGAATTTAAAGAGAGTGATGCACAAAGTAAACAGCAGTATCGGTCCTACTTCCGCAACAACTAAGGGATGGATTCAATCGGTATCGCAGAAGTATTGCGGAAGACCTGGGTTATACCTCGATTGAAAAATAAAGGCAATGTTCCTGCGTTCCATGGAGACTGCATTCACGGTAAATGCTGCATATGTCGGCTTAATGGGAAATTACCTTTACATTTGAATGCATTTCCGAGATACGGATTGAATCTAAGAGCACAAAACTAAACTTCTTGGCTTTCGTTGACTTGCTGCTATCACATTGCAGCAGAGGTGCACCTGTGCACACGCGCAAATACTCTGTGTGAGTCAGTGAAGGCTGGTGTGAGGAGCTATAGCAGGACAGGCTCATTGTAATGGCTGGAATGGAATAAATGGAATGGAGTCAAACGTGTGGTTTGATATCGTTCCATGAATTCCATTCCAGCCACTACAATGAGCCCGTCCTCCTATAGCTCCTCACACCGGCCTTCACTAGTGCGAGTGCATCGTCTTGCATCGCGCTCATCTGCAATATCTTCGGTTCATCCTGATGATTGTAGCAAAATAACGCTGAGTTTCAGTTTAATCTTCAATTCACAAATTGGAATTTGCCCATATTGGTTTCAATGAGTTGAAATCAGATTGTACAGACCCTGGTATCTGTACAGTGTGTAGTAAGAACAGCTGAACATATGCATTCAAGTAGAGTCCTAAATTCCATAGTCATTCCACCTGAACAGTAGTAATTTTCATAAATAATCTGTACTCCCTGCCAACATAATCAGTAAACTGTTTTTAGAGGCTGACTCTAATCTGCATGAATATCCCATTGAGAGACAAAATATAGCAGTGTGTCGGCGATAGCGCCATATCTTCAAGTGTGCGTTTGTGTGTGACTTGTGATTCCACCAATGCACTTACGAAACGATACAAAAGTGAGAAATGCTTGGTCTATGGTGATGTGTTCAGTAATGGGATCTAGTACATATAGTGAAGTACTACTGTAAAAAGTGATGGAAGCTGGTCTGTAGGAACAAATCCAATAAAGAGGGGCCTATAGAGTCCTTTCTGATGGGTGGAGATGTGACAAGCTGCCAGCTCATATGCTGTTGTGGTTGAGTCACTTCACTGTGGGTCGCGGGCCCCTCTCGCCCCCCATCCCTGGCCTCACCCCACTCGCTCACAGCCTCGTTTGCGCCATTAGGGCCAAGGCAGAAGACGCCCCGTGTTTCAACCCACCGCTCCACTCGCCAAAACCCCCACCCGCCTCTCCCCTCTGCTATTCCATCCCTTCACCCCCTCTGCGTCTTATAGACAACCTGTCATGACACGTCGGCTGAGGGTTAACTGCACCACGCCACGGTGTTTAGGGTGTGTTGTGAAAAGCCCTCTCTGACAATGTCATGATTCCATGTCTGTCCATTTGCCAGCGCGGTAGCAGCCCCACAACTCTACGAAGACACACCAAGAATTTGAAGGGGTTAGCTGCGTTTGCATGAGTGATTGAACTGAAGTGATTCATCAGGAAACTCAGTCTCACATTGATAAAGCTCAAGGGAGTCGAATGAATAAGCGTCTGTGAGTCACGTCTTTGTGTTGTGCATCTTTGATGTATCTGTTTCAATTTCAATACTTCCCAGAGAATCTAATATTTGATCGTGTTATGCCATGCCCTTTTAACTGGCAAGGAAACAACATTTCTTGGCTGGTAGGACTGTTTTGTCTGGACTTTCTGCCTGCTTACCTCCAGTGCAGTGTTGGGTTTCCCCATATCTGGTAAATAACACCTGTAAATAACACCTGTAGGAAATACAAGGATTACAACTGGTTTGAAACAGCCAAATTAGGCATTGTAATGCTCCAACAGTGTTGTAATCCTGCAGGAAACCTGAACACTGCACGTGTAGTGATACCATCGCTCAATGTTGAGTTTGAATTTAAACAGGTCTATTAGATGGTCACTCGCTTAGTTCTTGTCCTCAACACCTGTGTTTTCTTTCTCCGACAGCCAAACACGATCAATGTGGGTTGAGAATGTCTATACCACCTGTGCTTTCTGAGAAATATCAATGCTGTAGCTAGAATGTGATGAGTGTGTTTCATGAAACAAGGGGAGCGGTATAGGAGAGAGATACAGGTTGACTCGGCTGAGGATTCACCCTTAGGGCAGATGTGCTAATGGGAGACGATGGGGTCTCTCTCTCGAACACACACACCAGAGCTATGGTTATCAGGAGGGCCCAGATGTAATGAGATCGCGATCCAAAGTGATATAGGGTGGATATATGGGAGGCGTGTGTGAGGAATTCACAATTGTGTCCCAAGATTTGGCATGGTGAAATGGCTAGCCTAAACCCCATTCAGTCATTGGATATAAATGGGGATGATATACCAGTGTTACGTTGATATTAAAGCTAGACTCAGCGAGACGACGTTGCATGCACGAAGTAACAGTGTCAATTTCCGCAATAACTAAGAATGTTGAAGCGGAGCTAAACTTTGCAGATTTTTGTTGGCCCCATAGCTACGTGGTAGCAGCGTGAAGCACACCCATGCACAGAGACTGTGTGAGAGCAAAGTCTCGCATCGCGTTCATCTAAACGGCATAGTCTACCTATAATGTTATGCTTCTAACTTCACAGTTTACAGGTATTTACTTTGATTTATTTTTAGACTGATGCCAAAGTAATGGTATTAAAAATGGGTAAGTTCAGGTTGAAGATTTTTTACAGGATATGATATTACTACAGTAACAAGCACACATACACGGCGGCACATAGACATTTGGGTAGCAGCTTTATTTTTGTGCCAGTCTCTCAGCACGTGTCAGAGACGGGGGTGTGCTTTGCAACTAATGCTTTACATTAAAGTGGGCTTGGCTGGTCACAGTGACCCCGCTATTCATGCCAATTCATAACATGGCTGCTCTGGTTCTATGTCCCTATCTGAAACTGACTAGGTCCTGTGTCACCTCCCTGACCTGTCATCCCTGTGACTCTCTGTGATATTATCATTCAGCCGTCACAATGAGAGATATGGTCATCAAAAGACAGATGGTTTTCGATCGGTGTGAGGCATTGGCTGAGTATTTGCGTTGATTTCCCAGTAGATGCCTCTCGCCAGTCCAATGAACCGTTCGTAAACAAAAAGCAGGCACCACAATCTAAGTTGCTTCAGCTGGTGTATGTTTCAAGCCCACTAAAAAGTGATTCAATAAGGTGCGTGTTATTTGGTAGAGCATGGTGTTTGCAACGCCAGGGTTGTGGGTTCGATTCCCACGGGGGACCAGTACGAAAAAAAAGAAGAAATTTATATATATATATATATAAAATGTATGCATTCACTACTGTAAGTCGCTCTGGATAAGAGTGTCTGCTAAATGACTAAAATGTAAAATGTAAAATGTAAATGTACATTTTTAAAAACTTTACACAGAACAGAAACAAGTAATATCAGCAGGTAGTTGAAAAACTAGCAGCAGTAGTCTAAATAACATAAAAAATAAGTATTTTCCCCCTCCAGAATGCATAAAGAAATACCTGAATCCATAAAAATAAAAAAATCATCCAATCCTTGATAACTTGCCACCATGCATTATGTAAGGCTATAGCTCCCTAATTGCGCTAACTAACCTAGACTAGCTGACGCTGTGTAATGGTTTAAGCTAGCCATCTCTAATCAAAATCGTACTCGAGCTAGCAAATGTTGTACTATAAAGCTCACTAGGCTCTTCTGCATGTCTTACAGTGTTAAACAGAGGTAGTAGAGATTCGTAAACGTCGCCTCAGAACTAGTGCAATGGCAAACTGATAAGACACATAGAACCTTCATCGCTGGCTCATCCCTGGCTAAGTATTACTGCTGGCTTAAGTTTTATTGCTGGCTTGGCATATATGAAAATGGCTCAGATGGTATGTCCTCCAATAACACCTTAACAGCTTTCCCCTATATTGCTCTCCCTAATGCTACTGATCCAATCCTCCAACTCCATACAGCTACTCATCGGTGTCCTGGAAAAATCTCCAACCCCACACCCACCTTGTTAAACGACTCAACTGATCATCGACACCTTGAATAGCTTGATCAGACATGTTAGCACTGGGCAATTAAAAACTGCATGCACACTGTATTACTCTCAAAGACCAAGGGGTTGGGGACCACTGAGTGAGAGGGATTGTGTTGGCAAGGATCATTGCTGGTTTGGATGGGTGGATGCTAAAGCAGTTACATAAGGGACGGTTGAGCTGTTGGGGAAGAGCTGATCACTTGGGCTGTTCTTTGAGCTGTTCCCTGAGGGCCCCGGTATCCGTGGCCCTCCAGACGTGGAGGGCTGTACCGGCCGAGAGAACCAGGAAGAGGAGGAAGGCGGTGGGGTAACCCACCCAGTCCACCAGACCCCCCGCCAGGGCACTGAACATCAGCTTCCCCAGTACCTCCAGAGTGGACAAGAAACTGTAGTGGGTGGCCTGTAGGGAGAAGAGGAGAGGGGAGAAAGGAGAGGGTTAAGTAGGGGCGAGGGCAGAGAGAGAGAGAAAAAAAACTGGACTCGGGGGACATTTCTGTCTCGGGTATGTGGTCATCTACTTGTCTTAACTGGATTTCGCAAGAAAAATCAGTGGGGAGACAAACTCCCACAAAAAAAAGGAGGGGCAGGAGAAAAGGAAAGAAATACTACAGAAGAAGAAAGGAACCAAAAGAAGAGTGAAAGAGGGAGCCGGAATGATAAAGCTTGAGATTTTTGTCTCCAAAGAGTGGATGGAGGCCAGCTGGTGAGGGTTATCTGGGTCCAGGCCTGCAGGCTCTTAGAGGGAGAGGGGAGAGGAGAAAGAGAGAGAATTAGTGAGAGAAAGAGCAAGAGAGAGAGACCAGACCAACACAGATTACCTAACATCCCAGACTCTACCTCTCAGGCCCACAGCAACACAACAAGGCAACATAACTAACGCAGATTCGTGGGTCTCCACCCTCTACTGACACCTACACACGGTGCAACCCTATTCCATACATTCATGTGTTTACGCCAACAGACATACAGACATAAAGTGTGCCAAGGTTGGTATTTCCAACCTTTAATATTAGTATTTTCAAAAAGTGTAAAAAAAGAATTTTAACCACTTTAAAATTGGACATACAGCAACAACTGCAAAGCGTACTACATTAAATTACACAATTTAAAAGCCCATTTCATAGAGAATGTCACAAACTGGACTATCTTTAGCAACTTACTTACATTTACATTTTAGTCATTTAGCAGACGCTCTTATCCAGAGCGACTTACAGTAGTGAATGCATACATTTCATACATTTTCTTACATTTTTTTCTGTGCTGGCCCCCCGTGGGAATTGAACCCACAACCCTGGCGTTGCAAACACCATGCTCTACCAACTGAGCTACAGGGAAGACCCCTACTTGGAAGAGATGGTGATTGGGTCTAAATAGCTGTATGGTGTTTGGTAGTCTAGCGGTTAAGAGCGTTGGGCCAGTAACAAAAAGCCCGACTAGGTGAAAAATCTGTTGATCTGCCCTTGAGCCAGGCACTTAACCCTAATTACTCCTGTAAGTCGCTCTGGATAAGAGTGTGTACTATAATATAAATTCAGTAAATTTTGTGTAATTTCTCCCAAAAGTCAGACTCTTTTCTCAGACACAACTGCATTCACCACATTAAGTGTGGTTATCCTTAGATATATTCTTCGGAATTGTTGATATGTTGTCAATATTCTATTCTAGATAACGTTGTCCTTTGAAAAATGCATTTCAGCATTAAACAGATAGAAAGATGAAAAAAGTATTTATGACAGGTCCGGTCCTGGAGTGTCTTAACAGAATGAAACAAAAATATTTAGGCATACTTCATCCAGTGTCCAGAAAAAAGAATTTGCGCGATATGCAAATATGTGCATATTTAATGAGACATTGCCTCATTTGCATATCGTAATACAATATTTCAGAAAAAATGGTAATACAAAAAAGTATTGTGTTTCTACATTCAACTGGTAAAAGTTGATTGTGATATCATTAAGGGTAAACAAGTACCCTATGAGTGTGGTGCCTGGCCTGGTGTGGTGCCTCCACAAATGAAACTATGTAAACTACTAACCACTTAACAAAATTGATTTATTTCAGCACAAAACACAAAATCATCCGCTGTGGCATGCATAGTTATCAGTACAGTGCTGGCTACGCCTAAATCCACATGATCAAAGTGAAAAGAACCTAACTCAATAAGAGGAGTAGGTTGCCGTGGAAAACATTGTTGAATGATTACGGTGAGCAGATGACTTAGATTATTAAAACTTTGGGCGGTGAAAAGGCGACAAGGCCTTCGTTCGTTGTGCCTTTGACACTGTGTAATATTGCTCCTGTGTGGCTATGAGTAACTTAGCCAGTTACCTGACTCGGACAAATGTCACTGGTGGCAAAATGGGCGAGCTGTAAAGAAGACATTTCCCAGGCATCTTTGCTGGGTCTCAGTAGAGTCCAGTGCTGGGTTGAACCGGGTTCACACAGCCGGAGCGCCTGTAGACCCGAGTTAAGTGAAGTGCTTTTATTCCAGTGAACTTGTTTAAGGGATTCCGTTTCTCTCTCCTGGGCCCTCGACAAGCACTCATGGTATCAGCTTTCTGTCACTGGATATGACCTTAAAATAACAGGCAGCTATATGTGTCATGAGAACATTTCAAATTAACCCCGGAGGTTATCGCCTGTCTTTATCATCAAGGATTGTGATTAGCTTTGTTTCATTAGGTTTTTCTTCCTTAATTGCCCAGACACAGCCTTGATGTAGCTTTCCTAGTCGTCGACTCCTTGGTAGAACCGAGGCAACTCATCACCTTCAGAATTGATTGAGTGATGTTTGAGAGGCTGCAAACGGATCACCTCCAGGCAGCGATGGCCCAGTTTGAGTGGGCCAAAAAAAGTTATGTCAAAGAAGAGGGGGAGAGAGAGAGATGAAAAAGGAGAGAACGAGAAAGACAGAAAAAGGGAGTGAAAAAGAAAAGGGCTTGTCAGTCCCAGATGACGGGTGGGTGTTGTTGCTTTGAGGAGGGCTACCTGTCCTGCCTGTTGACACCACAGGATATGACCTAACTCCATAGAAGGAGCACTTTAAAAAGAGAACAGTGGGGAAAGCAGAGAGGGAACAGAACAGAGCAGGTTAGCCTGGTCTCTTTGTTGTGTTTGTTCACAGCCAGGAGTTTCTGTTTCGCTGGCTTACATAACAGACCACCCCTGTGGCCGCGCCGGGGTTCGGAGAATCTCGTCTTCTTGGGGAGAAGCCTCTCCTCCAAGCTGAGGTAAACGGCTGAGAGCTCCACTCCGTAAATGTGTGCATGACCTTCAAAATGTGAGGCACCAACAGAAATGTAAACATTGGAGCAAATGCATCCCTATGACATTTTCTCATTCCATGAGAGCATCTTTACGTATTAAAACATGATTTCAAGCTGAATATAATTTGTTTCTCACACCTAGGACCTGACTTGGCCATGGGAAATTATGTTCTAGGTGTTACTTTTCTTTACATCTGAACGGTATAGACGGGAACAAACGCGTTACATTCATTTCTGGAACTAGATATCTTTTATGTATTTTCTTTAGAGATTCCACCTACGCCTCTGTGAAAATATCGCCTTTCATCTAACCGGCTTTGGCAAGGATTAAATCATGAATATTCTATTGTTGTCCGACACCAAACTTGTCCTTGTCGTTATGAAAAAGTATAAACACAAAAACGACAGTCTAAGTCTGCATGACATCGCAGCAGCCTGGTCCAAATAGCATAGCTACCGGCTCCATCTTTGCAACCCCCCAAAAAACCTTCAGTTTAAAAATGTCAATCTACCAAGCAAGGCAACTAAAAATAGGCAGAGAAAACCTGTTTTGGTGATTTCTGGTACACTATATGACCAAAAGCAATTAGACACCTGCTTGTCGAACATCTCATTCCAAAACCATTGGCATTAATATGGAGTTGGTCCCCCCTTTGCTGCTATAACAGCCTCCACTCTTCTGGGAAGGCTTTCCACTAGATGTTGGAACACTGCTGCGGGGACTTGCTTCTATTCAGCCACAAGAACATTATGCCTGGTTTGCAGTCGGCGTTCCAATTCATCCGAAAGGTGTTCGATGGGGTGGAGGTCAGGGCTCGGTACAGGCCAGTCAAGTTCTTCCACACCAATCTCAACAAACCATTTCTGTATGAACCTTGCACATGGGAGTATTGTCATGCTGAAACAAGAAAGAGCCTTCCCAAAACTGTTGCCACAAAGTTGGAAGCACAGAATCTTCAAGAATGTCATTGTATGCTGAAGTGTCAAGATTTTCCTTCACTGGAACTAAGGGGCCTAGCCCGAACCATGAAAAGCAGTCAGAGCATTATTCCTCCTCCACCAAACTTTACAGTTGGCACTATGCATTGGGGCAGATTGTGTTCTGTGGCATCCGCCAAACCCAGATTAGTCCGTCGGACTGCCAGATGGTGAAGCGTGATTCATCCCTCAAGAGAACGCGTTTCCACTGCTCCAGAGTCCAATGGCGGCGAGCTTTACACCACTCCAGCGACGCTTGGCATTGCGCATGGTGATCTTAGGCTTGTGTGTGGCTGCTCGGCCATGGAAAACCATTTCATGAAGCTCCCGCCGAACAGTTCTTGTGTGGACGTTGCTTCTCGAGACAGTTTGGAACTCTGTAGTGAGTGTTGCAACCGAGGACAGACGATTTTTACACTCCGCGTGTTTCAGCACTCGGTGGTCCCGTTCTGTGAGCTTGTGTGGCCCATCACTTCGCAGCTGTACCGTTGTTGCTCCTAGACGTTTCCACTTCACAATAACAGCACTTACAGTTGACCGGGGCAGCTCTAGCAGGGCAGAAATTTTACAAACTGACTTGTTGGAAAGGTAGCATCCTATTACGGTGCCACATTGAAAGTCACCGAGCTCTTCAGTAAGGCCATTCTAATGGCAATGTTTGTCTATGGAGTTTTGCATGGCTGTGTGCTCAATTTTAGATACCTGTCAGCAACGGGTGTGGCTGAAATAGCTGAATCCACTAATTTGAAGGGATGTCCACATACTTTTGTATATATAGTGTATATCATAAAAATAAAACATTTTTGGACTCCTGTTGAAAGTTCAATTTATATTCCTAAAACTTCAGTGGAAAATGATGACGTTGCTGCTTCCTGTTGATAAGACATATTGATAACGTAAAAACAGTTTTAATTTGTCCAAATTAATAAGCAATTAATAAACAATGATGATTCCGTGAAGCTGCCATCAAGGAAAGGGAAACAAATCTATTTTTCTTAGTTTACTTCAACAAATCAGGACCCGCCATAGGATTTCAACAGTGACAACGGTCGGCTGCTATTTAAGTGAGAGTTTGACTGTCAAGTCCGCTTATTGGTGTGTGGCTAGCGACTTTTAAAGAGAGATTGTCCCGAATTACACGTACCATTTGTGAAAGAAAAGGAAAGAAAAGTCCTGCGACCCCCAGCGAATATGACAAAAATCAGCATTACAAAACCAAAGATATTGGTCTGTTTTAAGATACTGTGCTGACTATAAACTTTTATACTAACATTACCAATCTGAGGTAAAAAGGATGTGGTTAAGACGTCAGCTTGTGTAATGTTGTAACACATACTGTCCACATGGAAAGTAGTGTAATTTACATTAATTAGACATGGCAAAATATTTCAATATCTTCATTTAAGATGATAGTAAATGAAGCAAATTCACATTTTTTCTATGATCAAATATTTCTCACTAGTTTAACCATTTAGAGAGAAAAAAAATACAACCAAACCAGGCGCTCTAGACTAGAGCATCCATAGGATCTGTGCAGCAGCCAGAACTTTAGACGTCCCTACTACATTTTAAGCAACTTTCTATCTGGAGAATGTTTTGGTTTGGATTAAATTGAGATTTGTGCCACTGATCTACACACAATACCGGACAATGTCAAAGTGTTGACATTTTTTACAAATATATATAAAAAATGCTGAAATATCTTGAGTCAAGAAGTATTCAAACCCTTTATTATGGCAAGCCTAAATACATTCAGGAGAAAATTACAGTGCATTCGGAAAGCATTCAGACCCCTTGACTTTTTCCACATTTTGTTACGTTACAGCCTTGTTCTAAAATGGATGACATTTTTTCTCTCGCCCTTATTACATTTACATTTTAGTCATTTAGCAGACGCTCTTATCCAGAGCGACTTACAGTAGTGAATACATACATTACATTTTCATTTCACGCCTTTTCTTTTTTTTTTGTACTTAAGAATCTACACACAATACTCCATAATGACAAAGCAAAAACTGGTTAAGACATTTTTGTAAATGTACAACTGAAATACTACATTTACATAAATATTCAGACCCTTTACTCAGTACTTTGTTGAAGCACCTTTGGCAGTGATTAGATCCTCGAGGCTTCTTGGGTATGACGCTACAAGCGTGGCACACCTGTATTTGGAGAGTTTCTCCCATTCTTCTCTGCAGATCCTCTCAAGCTCTGTCAGGTTGAATGGGGAGCGTCGATGCACAGCTATTTTCAAGTTTCTCCAGAGATGTTTGATCGCGTTCAAGTCCAGGCTTTGGCTGGGCCACTCAAAGACATTCAGAGACTTGTCCCAAAGCCACTCCTGCATTGTCTTGGTTCGGTGCTTAGGGTTGTTGTCCTGTTGGAAGGTTAACCTTCGCCCCAGTGTGAGGTCCTGAGTGCTCTGGAGCAGGTTTTCATCAAGGATCTCTGTACTTTGCTCTGTTCATCTTTCCCTAGATCCTGACTGGTCTCCCAGTCCCTGCTGCTGAAAAACAGCATGATGCTGCCACCACCATGCTTCACTGTAAGGACGGTATTGGCCAGGTGATGAGCGGTGCCTGGTTTCCTCCAGACGTGACGCTTGGCATTCAGTTCAAAGAGTTCAATCTTGGTTTCATCAGACCAGAAAATCTTGTTTCTCATGGTCTGAGAATCCTTAAGGTGCCTTTTGACAAAATCCAAGCGGGCCGTCATGTGCCTTTTACTGAAGAGTGGCTTCTGTCTGGCCACCATACCATAAAGGCCTGATTGGTGGACTGCTGCAGAGATGGTTGTCCTTCTGGAAGGTTCTCCCATCTCCACAGAGGAACTCTGGAGCTCGGTCAGAGTGACCATCGGGTTCCTGGTCACCTCCCTGACCAAGGCCCTTCTCCCCCGATTGCTCAGTTTGGCCGGGCAGCCAGCTCTAGGAAAAGTCTTGGTGGTTCCAAACTTCTTCCATTTAAGAATGATGGAAGCCACTGTGTTCTTGGGGACTTTCAATGCTGCAGACATTTTTTTGTACCCTTCCCTAGATCTGTGCCATGTCACAATCCTGTCTCAGAGAATTCCTTCAACCTCACAGCTTGGTTTTTGCTCTGACATGCACTGTCAACTGTGGGGCCTTATATAGACAGGTAGGTGTCTTTCGAAATCATGTCCAATCAATTGAATTGACCACAGGTAGACTCCAATCAAGTTGTAGAAACATCAAGGATGTTCAATGGAAACAGTCTCAAAGCAAAGGGTCTGAATACTTTTTAAAATAAGGCATGTTTTTAATTTGTAATACATTTGCTAAAATCTCTAAAAACCTGGTTTCGCTTTGTCATTATTGTGTGTAGATTGATGAGGAATAACGTATTTAATCCATTTTAGAATAAGGCTGTAATGTAACAAAATGTGGAAGTCAAGGGGTCTGAATACTTTCCGAATGCACTGTATCTGCAAGGTCCCTCAGTCGAGCAGTGAATTTCAAACACAGATTCATCCACAAAGACTAGGACGATTTTCCAATGCCTCACAAAGAAAGGCACCTATTGGTAGACGGGTGAAAATAAAAAGCAGACATTGAATATCCCTTTGAGCATTGGGGAAGTTATTACACTTTGGATGGTTTCTCAATAGACCCAGTCTCTACAAAGATGCAGGCGTACTTCCTAACTCAGTTGCCAGAGAGGCAGGAAACCGCTCAGGGATTTCATCATGAGGCCAATGGTAACTTTAATACAGTTACAGAGTTTAATGGCTGTGATAGCAGAAAACTGAGGATGGATCAACAACATTGTTGTTACTCCACAATACTAACCTAAATGACAGAGTGAAAAGAAGGAAGCCTGTACAGAATAACACTATTCCAAAACATGCATCTTGTTTGCAATAAGGCACTAATGCAAAACTGCAAAAAATGTGGCAAAAAAATGAATTTTATGTCCTGAATACAAAGCATTATGTTTGGGGCAAATCCAACACAACTAATCACTTAGTACCACTCATCATATTTCCAAGCATGGTGGGGGCTGCATCATGTTATGGGTATGCTTGTCATTGGCAAGGACAAGGGAGTTTTTTAGGATAAAAGGAAACAGAATAAAGCTTAGCACGGGCAAAATCCTAGAGGAAAACCTGGTTCAGTTGGCTTTCCAACAGACACTGGAAGACAAATTTACCTTTCAACAATACAATAACCTAAAACACAAGGCCAAATATACACTGGAGTTGCTTACCAAGATGACATTGAATGTTCCGGAGTGGCCTAGTTACAGTTTTGACTTAAAATCGTCTTGAAAATCTATGGCAAGATTTGAAAATGGCTGTCTAACAATGATCAACAACCAACTTGATGTGAAATTACTGTATTGTACAATCCAGGTGAGCAAATCTCTTAAGAGACTTACCCAGAAAGACTCACAGCTGTAATCGCTGCCAAAGGTAATTCTAACATGTATTGACTCAGGGATGTGAATACTTATGTAAATTAGATATTTCTGTATTACATTTTTCAATAAACTTGCAAAAACGTATAAAAACATGTTTACACTTTGTCATTGGGTATTGTGTGTAGATGGGTAAAAAAAATATATCTAATCTATTCTATCCATTTTGAATTCAGCCTTACAACAAAATGTGGAATAAGTCATCAGGTATTTTGAATACTTTCTGAAGGCACTGTAGGTACTGGATTGACAGGTGTGTAGAGAGTGGCTCTTACCTGTACACTCTCCTCCGCTCTCTGTGTGCAGTGCATCATGGTCGTGAAGGTGAGCGTGGTGATGAGGCCGCCCAGGAAGTGCTGAACGCTCAAACTCAACACAGCCATAACTGAGGGGCACAAACACAGCCTGAGAAACAGCCTTGACACGTCTCAATGTCAACACAATTGCACAATGTTGCGAGACATTACGGCACGTCCGGTTCTACGTTAGTGCTATTTAAATCTCCCTTTTTGCTCATAAATTCCTACTGGATGGATGGTGTGAGGAGAGCTCTGTGGCACAACGTATATCAGAGGAGACTGATCTGTTGCTGAACAAAGGTAGAAGTGGGGGGGGGGGGTGCCGTCTCCTCGCATTCCTCCAATCAAGTCGTTCCCTCTCAGGAGAAGAGAGCAGAACACAGGCAACACAGAGCATCTCTCAGCTCCCACTGACGGTGAATTATTCACCGGAGATGTCGAGTTTTGCTGAATAAGACTCCATTTCATAAGATTCAGAGAGCGAGACACTAACTCAGCTCATCAGAGTGAGAGAAGGGGGCACTCATGTAATATTAAGAATTTTGCGGCAAAACATTGTCACATTTTTGGATCTTTGACATCACAAGAGGGAGGCCTCCACTTCCAGAGGTTTCCAGAGTGAACAGCTCAACAAAGGTTCAAACAGGTCACACAGAGAGCTTCTGTTCTTCGTTCAGCTTTCCTTAATTTGCATGAGATTAAAACGGAGAGAGGAGGGGGGGGGGGATCTGAGATTTGTAGATCTTCAAAGATATTCTAGTGTATCCTAGCAGTGAATCCATTTCATTATTTTTTGACAACAATAATTATTTGAACCCATGTCTGCTTGACTGGGGAGCACGCATGGCTTATGGGCTAATGCAACATACTGAATGGACTTTGGGACGGCAGGTAGCCTAGTGGTTAGAGCGTTGGACCAGTAACCGAAAGGTAAAAATCTGTTGTTCTCCCCGATAGTCCGCCATTGTAAATAAGAATTTGTTCTTAACTGACTTGCCTAGTTAAATAAAGGTTACATTTAAAAAATAGATATAAAAAATGGAGTATCATATTTTATGTATAGACCTAAATGTGGATGGTCACATGACACAACATGTTATTTGTTTTGTGATGGGGACAGGGGGTTAGAGCATGTGGGGTTAGAGCCAGGGTTCCAGTCTTGAAGCACGGTTTCAACGACTTCTACAGTCTTGTTTTGGTATTGCAGTTTAACTGACCCCCGGCCCAGAAAGACAATTTCAATGCACGGCCACATAGATTTGAAAAATCCTAATAAGTCACTTTAGTGCACACCTTTGTGCACAAAACATCCATTGAATTATTCCAATAATTGTCGCTGAGGATGTTTTCTTCCCCCATTTTCCCCCCATTACAGCAGAGGATATTACATTTTTTTGTTCATCCAATGTCTGCAATGTTTTTGGATGACGTGATGACGTCGTCGCTGGTCGCTCTGCTCCCTGCACGCACTGAGTGCTACAGCGCATGTTGGTCCGGGTAAACCGGATGCAACCTGGACATGCATGACGTCCATGAATTGGCGTATGCGAACGTGAGTAGATTACCTTGAAAACAACGGTCGGACATCTTGGACGCAGTCCCCAGTTCCGTATACCCCAGTGGGTTAGAGTGCCGCAGTTGTGGACACATGCTATGGGTATCCGGTAAAGTCCATCCCACGCAGCTTTCATGTACAAAAGCGGATGGATCTGGGAGCCCTGTGGGTCTGTATATTCTGTGGGTCTAATATCTAATATGTATATTCTGTGGGTCTAATACTCATAGCTACCTGTAAGAGTCAGTGAGGTTACATCGAGGTGTCTGCCTTCATTCATCAGACCCACAGTCACCTGCTCCCACATCGTAAAAGGAAAACAAGATATCGAGCTACAGATGGACAAATAGATGAGGCTAGTGGGGGACTAGGGACGCGTGTAAGTCGAGATCAGTGGCTAAGGACAGGCTGGTTAGAGTCAATGATGTACTGTATGTCCATGGTTAGTGGGTGAACTGATGCCTATGCTGCCTAGTCAAGAGTGCGGTCGGGTCTTCTCTCACCTTTCATGAGTGGGGAGGGTTCCAGCACAGTCAGGAGGGAGCTCTGGAACACCATGCTGACCGTCCGCATTACAAACACCCGCCTCATCAGAGAGCCAATACTGTGGAGACACACAAGACAAACAACCAGTCACACTCTTAGAAATAAAAGGTTCCAAAGGGGTTATTTGGATGTCCCCAATGGGGAAACCTTGTTGGTTCCTGGTAAAACCTATGGGGACAGCTGGAGAACCCTTTTAGGTTCTAGATAGAAAGAATTGTGCTATGAGTAGACAAATGCAATTTGACACACACACTGATAAAGAATACTGTGGAGTATGTGCATGCTAACAAAAACAAACACGATATTTCCCCTCTACAGTAGCTCACACAAGTGAGCGCATGCACACACACGACGTGTCGCCAGACGCTAATCGATTCCCTGATAGTCTAAGAGCTTTGTCTCCCGGTGGGCATGGCTCATGTGGTAATCAATAACCTAAGGACCTCCCCAGCGTGGAAGTGAATTAATGACCATCAGGACACTCACCCTCTTAGAGCAGTGTGTGTGTGTGTGTGTGTGTGTGTGTGTGTGTGTGTGTGTGTGTGTGTGTGTGTGTGTCACCTAGGGATTACCACTGTGGCAATAATTCTCCAAAAGGTTCCTGTCAATCAGACGAACCTGGCCCGTGTCACTGTCTGATATCTGAAATCTATACAACCCATCTGACATTGACCTTACCACAGCTTAGTTTGAACTCAGGCTAATGTGAGCACACAGTTGGTTTCATAAGAATTCACCCTCCTTGGATTTCTTCATTTTATTGTGTTACAAAGTGGGATTAAAATGGATTTAATTGTCATTTTTTTGTCAACGATCTACAAAAATACTTTGTAACTATCATGTCTTAAAAATGTATGTAAAATGAAACACTAATATACTTTGATTAGATAAGTATTCACACCCCTGCATCAATACAAGTTAGAATCACCTTTGGCAGTGATTACTGCGGAGTCTTTTTGGTAAGTCTCTAAAAGCTTGCACACCTGGACTGTGCCATATTAGCCTATTATTCTTTTCAAAATTCGTCAAGCTCTGTCAAGGTGTTGGGTGTCATGGCTAGAAAGTCACTTTCACGTCAAGCCATAGATCTTCAAGCAGATTTACGTCAAAACTGTAACTTGGCCACTCAGGAACATTCATTGTGTTATAGGTTATTGTCCTGCTGAAAGGTGTATTCCTCGACCAATGTCTGATTAAAAGCAGGTTTTACTGGAGGATTTTGCCTGTGCTTAGCTCCATCTCGTTTATTTTTGTCTAGCATATCCATACGATGATGCAGCCACCACCATGCTTGAAAATAAGGAGGCGGTTACACAGTGATGTGTCACGTTTGGATTTGCCCCAAACATAACGCTTCACATTTATTCCTTTGCTGTGTTCTCCTGCCTTATAACTTTAGTTCCTTGTTGGATACACAATACACGATTCCTGTTTTGGAATATTTTTTATTCTGAATATTTATATTGTTATTTTCGTGTAATTAATGTGAAGTAACTACAATGTTGTTGATCCAGTTCTCCCATCACAGCTATTGAACGGTTACGGTTTTAAAATCACCACTGGCCTCATAGCGACATCCCTGAGCAGTTTCCTTCCTGTCCTGCAGCTCAGTTCAGAAGGACGACTGTATCTTTGTTGTGTGTGGGTGGTTTAACACAATCTACAGCATAATTATTAACTTGACCATGCTTAAAGAGCTATTCAAAGTCTGATTTGTTATTGTTACCCATCTACCAACAACTATCCTTCTTCATAAGGCTTTCGATATATTCCCTGGTCTTTGTAGTTGAATCTGTGCTTGAAATGCAATACTTGACTGATGGACCTTACAGATGTTGTATGTATGGGGGACAGAGGAAGGGGTAGTCATTCAAAAATCATGTCAATCCCTGTTATTTCACACAAAGTGAGTCAATGTAACTTATGTGATTTGTTAGGCTAAATGTTACTCCTGAACTAGTTTAGGCTTGCCTAAACAAAGGGTGTGAATAATTATACAATATTTTAGTTATTTCATTTTTATTAATTTGTAAACGTTTGTAGAATTTTCTTTTCACTTTGACATTGTGGAGTATTTTGTGTAGATCAATGAAAAAAAACAAAGCACAATTAAATCAATTTCTATACCACTTCGTAATGCAACAAAATGTTTTTAAAAAAAAGGACGGATCTACAAACTATCCAAAAATGGTATATCAAATAGAATCTGTCTCCTTCTGTCCATTCTATCAGTCTGTAAGCCTACAGGACCTACAGGGTCCTTCCAACCTGAAAACCAATCTGCTATCATTCACATGCTAAAGACATTCTTTCCCTCCGTTCATTATTCTCTCCCTTCTCAATGACACTCTTTGAAATCTGTCTCTCTGGGGAGTTGCCGTAGTGATGGGGCGAGAGAAGAGAACCTGCTTCGCTACTGACACCTCACACTGGCTAGGCCCCGATACCATATAGGCTCTCAGGTTGCCGATGGCGATCTGTGTGAGGGGGTCAGTCTCTGGCCACTCAAGCGTTTCTGATGGGGCCCAGGATAAGCGTCCAAATGAGCTTTTAGAGCATTGAAACGGCCTGGTGGATAGGCTTTGTGTAGTGTGTGTGTGTAGTGTGTGTGTGTGTGTGTGTGTTGGGACATGGGGGGAGAGGGATGGGAATCACTCTGTGGGAATCTGGACTGAGTGTACAGTGTCAGGTGAACGCACCTCCGTGTGTGAAAATGTGACAATTCTACCGGAGTCCTTTACAAGAAAGAAAGACAGAAAGAGGGAGAGAGAAAGAGGGAGAAAGACAGAAAAGAAAGAAAGTACTACCTCCAAAAATATGACAGAACTTTTGTGAAAGCGATTTCAAACAAAAGGCATTTGGACTTATTATTTTACAGGTAGTGTGAGAAAACATCAGAGCAAGCTGTGCAGACCTTTTAATACGAAGACAATATATTGGTATTCCCTTCATATAGGGCATATTTCAGATCGACGCTAATGGTAGTATTAAGCAATAAGGCCCGAGGAGGTGTGGCATAGGGCCAATATACCACAGCTAAGGGCTGTTCTTAGGCACGACGCAACGCGGACACTAATAACGTAACTCGAGCAATAAAACGAAATGTTTCGTCATACCCGTGGTATACGATCTGAAACACCATGGCCTTCAGCCAATCAAAATTCAGGGCTCAAACCACCCAGTTAATAATTCTCATTAACCCATCTAGCTTTGTGAGTGGTATAGACGGATATGGTGCTGTGTGAGCCACGCTAAAGCCTTTGTGTGGGGAAAATACATACGCAATGTTATTTATAGATTGCATTACATCTCATGTGCCAAGGGAGAAAGCTATAATGTGAAGCTATGGGCAGATGTATGGTCTTATGCAATGGAGGATGAGTTAGGGTACTGTATGTGCTGTAATGGTAATTGCTGAAACTGTAAGGTTAAGTAGCAATTGAAAGGAGAACTTAAAGCTCTACAGCTGAGGCACGGTAGTGAAATGTATATTGTGTGTACAGTGATAACTGCATAATGACTTCAACCCGGCTTTGATGTGCAGGTGCTTTACTTCAAAACGTACACCACATGGCCAAAAGTATGTGGACAACCCTTCAAATTAGTGGATTTGGCTATTTCTGCCCTGCTAGAGATGCCCCGGTCAACTGTAAGTGCTGTTATTGTGAAGTGGAAACGTCTAGGAGCAATAACAGCTCCGTTGCGAAGTGATAGGCCACACAAGCTTACAGATACAGGACCACCGAGTACTGAAGCGCGTAAAAATGGTCAGTCCTGGGTTGCAACACTCACTCCTGAGTTCCAAACTGAGCTTCATGAAATTGGTTTCTATGGCCAAGCAGCCGCACAAAAGCCTAAGATCACCATGCACAATGCCAATTGTCGGCTGGAGTGGTGTAAAGCTTACCGCCATTGGACTTTGGAGCAGTGGAAACTTGTTCACTGGAGTGATGAATCATGCTTCACCATCTGGCAGTCCGACGGACAAATCTAGGTTTGGCGGATGCCAGGAGAACGCTACCTGCCCCAATGCATAGTGACAACTGTAAGGTTTGGTGGAGGAGGAATATTGGTCTGGGTCTGTTTTTCATGGTTCGGGCGAGGCCCTTTATTTCCAATGAAGGAAAATCTTAAAACTACAGCATACAATGACATTCTAGACGATTCTGTGCTTCCAACTTTGTGGCAAGAGTTTTGGGAAGGCCCTTTCTTGTTTCGGCATGACAATGCCCCGTGCACAAACTGAGGTCCGTATAGAAATAGTTTGTTGAGATCAGTGTGGAAGAACTCTGGCCTGCACAGAGCCCTGACCTCAACCCCATCGAACACCTTTGGGATGAATTGGAACACCGACTGCGACCCAAGCCTAAGCTCGCAACATCAGTGCCCGACCTCACTAATGCTGTTGCGGCTGAATGGAAGCAAGTCCCAGCAGCAATGTTCCAACATCTAGTGGAAAGCCTTCCCAGAAAAGTGGAGGCTGTTATAGCAGCAAAGGGGGGACCAACTCCATATTAATGCCCATGATTTTGGAATGAGATGTTCGACAAGCAGGTGTCCACATACTTTTGTAGTATACAGAACAAGTCAAAAGTCTGGACACACCTACTCATTCAAGGGTTTTTCTTTATTTTTTACTCATTTCTACATTGTAGAATAATAGTGAAGACATCACAACGATGAAATAACACATATGGAATAGTGTAATAACCAAAAAAAAGTGTTAAACATTTCAAATTATATCTTATTTTTGAGATTTTCTGCCTTGATGACAGCTTTGCACACTCTTGGCATTCTCTCAACCAGCTTCACCTGGAATGCTTCTCCAACAGTCTTGAAGGATTTCCCACATATGCTGAGCACTTGTTGGCTGCTTTTTCTTCACTCCGTGGTCCAACTTATCCCAAACCATCTCAATTGGGTTGAGGTCAGGTGATTGTGGAGGCCAGGTCATCTGATGCAGCACTCCATCACTCTCCTTCTTGGTCAAATAGCCCTTACACAGCCTGGAGGTGTGTTGGGTCATCGTCCTCTTGAAAAACAAATGATAGTCCCACTAAGAGCAAACCAAATGGGGTGGTGTATCGCTGCAGAATGCTGTGGTAGCCATGCTGGTTAAGTTTGCCTTGAATACTAAATAAATCACTGACAGTGTCACCAGCAAAGCACCTCTCCTCCATGCTTCACGGTGGGAACCACACATCTACTCTGCCTCTCATAAAGACACGTTGGTTGGAACCAAAATCTAAAATTTGGACTCATCAGACCAAAGGAGAGATTTCCACCGATCTAATGTCCATTGCTTGTATTTCTTGGCCTAACCAAGTCACTTATTCTTTTGGGTGTCCTTTAGTAGTGGTTTCTTCGCAGCAATTTGACCATGAAGGCCTGATTCATGCAGTCTTCTCTGAATAGTTGATGTTGAGATGTGTCTGTTACTTGAACTCTGTGAAGCATTTATTTGGGCTGCAATTTCTGAGGTGCAGTTAACTCAAGGCAAATGGTGGCTACTTTGAAGAATCTCAAATATATTTTGATTTACTTCATAGTTTTGATGTCTTCACTATTATTCTACAATGTAGATAATAGTAAAATAAACAAAAATCCTTGAATGAGTAGGTGTGTCCAAACATGTGACTGAACTTCAGGCTATTGGTAGAAAAAAAGATGAGTCCAACTTACACTATGAGTGACATTTTGCACAGTAAAAAAAAATCTATGAGTTTTAGGCTAGAGTTTGTGATCTTTGATCTCGTTAAAAAAATAAGACAATTTCTATTGACCTAAACAGAAGTTGTTGATTATTGGTGGATGGTTTTGCATTATCAGCTGTAGAAGTTACAGGGCCTAGTGTTTCTGTTGGGGCCCCGTCTCCTTGCCTCTCTAAGAAATATTGAAGGCTACACAGCATCTCCCCATGCTGCCATCATACCACACATCTCACACTGGGGGGCCACACACAGAGACAGAGAGACAGAGAGAGAAAGAGAGCAAGAGAGGGGGGCTACACAGCTCTGAGGGCTGTGTTCACTTCCATTAAAACACACATACGCAAATGCACGCACGCATACACACACATACACCCCAGTGTGTGGAGTGGAGGTGATGTGATATCTGTGCCACAGAAAGGGATGCTTCTGAGACATGTGAAGCTGAAATGGGCACTGTAGATAAACAGATTATTTTAAAACAGCTGGTGAGTATTTCAAATGAGTTACAAAACAAGTTACATGTGAGTTAGGTAAAACTGAAATCAGAGTGTTGCCCCTGAACGCTACCAGGGGCGTGTTGCCCCTGAACGCTACCAGGGGCGTGTTGTCCCTGAACGCTACCTGAACTGGGAGAGCAGCAGGCCGCCGAGGGAGGAGCCACAGATGGAGAAGCCCATGGCGATCACGCCGTTCCAGAACCCCAGCTCGCGTGCTGTCATGTGATTGTCCAACAGGAAAAGAGGGAACATGGTCACAGCTCCCTGCTCACCTATGGGTGGAGAAGAGAGAGAGAGGGGGGGACACCAGTTAGAGTTAAGGTTAGACAAGCGAGAGGAGTTAGGCTTAGACACTTTACGCAAATCAGTTCATCTGTAATTCTATCTACAACACAGTCCCACGTCAACTACGATGGATTAGCCATTGTAGGGGGGAAAAAAACACACAAAAACATCTACAATCCACCTTCCTGTGACAGAGCTATTCAAACCATAAAAGGAGGAAGAAGACAATAGTGTATTCCTTCCATGTGAATGTAAGACAACTCCAATGTTCTTAAACACAGTGACAGTGCACAAAGTAGTTAACCTGATTAATAGACTGACTGGACACTGTTACAGTAGTGCTAACATCTTTTCTAAACGAAACAGCACACACTATTCCTAGATAGTGTCAATAATAGATGTTCAACAGGAAAAATAATATCCTCTGCCATATTTCTAAAGGGCGGGGGGGGGGAGAGAGACGACAGAAAAACGCAAAACTTCCTCACATAACACAAGTCTCAGTCACAGAGCTCTCGGTTGAAATAAAAGTTTTGTCAGGCAGACAATTGTCTTTCTGTCGCTGTGTGGCGTCAAAGACAGGATAATGTACTGCCGAGCGACAGTGTAAAATATTCAGCGCCACCGCCATTATTAATGGAGAGTGACTTCACAGAGACAGGAAGACTGAGCGCTGAGTGACAGCTCAGAGACTACTGTCAAAGAGACGACACACACAGCCACAACTTGGCCAGGAGAAAAACAAAAATAGACGGAGAGAGAGAGAGAGACAGAGAGAGAAAGCCCTTCACATGAAATGGAGAAGGAAATCAAAGAGTTCAGAGAGGATGGTGAAAACCTCCCGGCGCGCGGGAACGCTGCGACAACGCACGCGTAAACGTTCTGACAACGCTGTGTGACAGCCCAGCTAAATGTGTGGCAGGAGAATGAGCGGGATAAACAGAGGTTGCGATGATGACATATTCATCACATTCAGCATCTACATCTCCTATGTCTGTCTCTACAAGGCAGATCTAACACCAACAGCTATTCATCTACGGTACTACTCACTATTCCCCACCATCATCAGTTTAAACCTGGGAAACGTTTTAACATCCAACGGTGTCGGTAGTTTGACCATTTGTAATTACGGCAAGACTTTACTTAAATGCGCAGTCTGATCGCCACATCCATTTTTTGGACTTTTAAATGATTGATATACACCCATTGATTCCTGAAGAATATAACATATAACTTATGGGCTTAGTTCAATTGTCGTACCCCATCAGATCCCAAAATATAAGCTTGATTGACTTCTTTGTTTGTAAGCAATGTAGGTCTTAAACACTGATTAGCCTCAAAATATGGTTATAATTATAATGTGGAGTTCATGGATGGTCAGTGCTTGTAATTCTATACATTTGAGAGTGACTGCATTTCTCCAACCCCATCGCTCAGCTATTTAATAAAACATTGACGGGGTGAACGCTTTGCTGTTAATGGGACTGCAGATTGCCCTTTAATAGCCTGTAGGTATAATGGTTTAAAAACACATTATAAACCTTTATAAATGACTTAAATGTAAATGTAAATAATGTCTAATAAACCACAGACTACTGTTGCGGTTCATACTTCCTACACACGTCTTGATTCTTTACCGGTGGTTCTGTCTTCACAGCGTTCAGTGCTGAAAATCCATGCAGACAAACACAACAAGGCTGATTATTCATTTCTATAAATACTCTCAAAGCAACAATTGTCATTTTCAGAGGGGATTTCATTAGGCATCCACAAAGAATAAACTAGTTGAGAAGGGGGTAAGGGAGTAAGATAGTGACAGAGGGGGAGAAACAGAGACAGAGAGGGGTAGAGACAGAGAGAGGGAGAGAGCGGGAGAGACAGAGAGAGAGACAGAGAAAGAGGGAGAAAGACACAGAGACAGAAAGACAGAGGGGGAAAAGGTGGAGAGAAAAAGAGAGGAGTAAGGTAGAAAGACATGAGGTAGAAAGAAGGAGAGACCCTAAATAATGGATTAAGAGAAAGCCAGAGAGAGGGGTAAGGGAGAGAGTGAGAACACGAGAGAGAGCGAGTGAGAGAGAGAGAAAGGGGGTAAGGGAGAAACATGGACAAACAGAGAAGGGGAAAGGGAGAGAAACAGACATGGTTTGAGAAAGGAAAGGGATAAATAAAGAGGGGAAGGGATGAGGAAAGAGAAGAAAAACATTCACGCGTGAGAGGGTGAGGAATTTGGTGCAGGGGGGCGTGCAGAGGAGGGCTGACAGGTTGCTGATGGAAAAGGAGAGGTGTTTGTGTGTGTACGGGCGAGAGCGAAAGAGAGAGAGAGCGAGAGAGAGAAGAGGAGGGGGATCAGCATGAGGGGAGGAGGGTTGAAGGGTCAATGAGGACACAGAAGGATCACAGAGTGGTCACATGAAGCTCAGACAGAAGAGGCCAGGATCAGAGGGGATCACAGACACTTGGGAGAAAACAACAAGCCACAACCCACCCTGGGGACACGATACAGAGAGAACCAGTAAAACACAAATCTACAGCACATAAACCATCCAATAGAGACCCCACACACTCACATGACCAGCCCTACTGGCACACTAACAGCTATCCCTACAGGTCTGCAGGGTGTCACAGAGTTTGTTGACCACCTAAAGGACTAGGGTGAAGCATGGGAAAAATACTATGCGCGTGGCTATTGACCAAGGGTAAAAGCAAGGCAACTTGAACCCCAACCCCCAGAAGGGTCACTTTGCTAAAATGCTCTTATGTTACCAACTACGTTGTACTCCCATAACCACATGAACTATGACCAATGTTCTCTCTCATTTCTTTCAGCACGGGGCAAATTTCAGGTCTGCTGAAAGCAAACTTGAACTTCATGAAAATGTTGTGCCACTTCCAGTGGGCATTTACTGTGAACACTGAGGCTGTACCCGCTTTAAGTTAAAGTTTTAACAGTGGCCAAGTAGGCTATTTGATCATAATGTAGGCATACCAGAGAGGCCAACCACCAAAAACAATGTAGAAAATGCATCCCATAACATTTTAACATGGAAATAGCTGTTCTGTCATTCAACCTACAGTAGCAGCCAATGTGTGTTGTTCAATGTAGGCCTACAATCTACTTAGGGCTTGACAATAATCTGTTTATCCACTGTTTCAGACAAGATGACTGGAAATGTTGTGTTTGATGCAAGACACCAGTTTACAAAATAAAATGCATTATTATTCCCATACCATTATTACAGAGAATCAGACAAATTATGCTACCCTCTGCCTATTGGCCACTTAGCTTATTCAAGCCTGTCTCAAAATACAACACTGCCCCTTTAAGAGATCAAAAAAGCTCTTTCCAACTTGCTTTTCAACGATGACTAGAAATGCACAGATTTTGTGCTCGTTAGAAGCAACCACTCCCCCATTGTTGACTAGAAATTGCCTATAAGTGAGCTAATAACTCACTAACTAGCAAAGAAAATGAACAAATGTGCACGTGGCTACATGCATCTCTTGCTTAGAGCTCAGTTAGCCTAGTGGTTAGAGCGTTGGACTTGTAACCGAAAGATTGCAAGATCAAATCCCTGAGCTGACAAGGTAAAAATCGGTCGTTCTGCCCCTGAACAGGGCAGTTAACCCACTGTTCCTAGGCCATCATTGAAAATAAGAATTTGTTCTTAACGGACGTGCCTAGTTAAATAAAGGTTAAATAAAAAATATATACATATACAAAAAAACTAAAAAAACAAGCGCATCTGCTCTCGACCCCTCATACTGTAGCCTAAACACAGTCCAGTTCAAAGTGAATGGCACAGATATACAGTGCATTCGGAAAGTATTCAGACACCTTCACATTTCCCATATTTTGTTATGTTACAGCCTTATTCTAAAATGGATTACATTGGTGAGGGGGGGAAAACAATCTACACGCAATACCCATAATGACAAAGAAAAAACTGTTTTTTTTTTAATTTTTGCAAATGTATTAAATAAAAATAATATAAATCACATCTACATAAGTATTCAGATCCTTTACTCAGCACATTTGGCAGCGATTACAGCCTCAGGTCTTCTTGGGTATGAAGCTACAAGCTTGGCACACCTGTATTTGGGGAGTTTCTCACATTCTTCTCTGTAGATCCTCTCAAGCGCTGTCAGGTTAGATGGGGATTGTTGCTGCACAGCTATTTTCTGATTGGATTCAAGTCCGGGCTCTGGCTGGGCCACTCAAGGACATTCAGAGACTTGTCCCGAAGTCACTCCTGCGTTGTTTTGGCTGTGCGCTTATGGCCGTTGTCCTGTTGAAAGTTGAACCTTCGCCCCAGTGTGAGGTCCTGAGCGCTCTGGAGCAGGTTTTCATCAAGGATCTCTGTACTTTGCTCCATTCATCTTTCCCTCAATCCTGACTAGTCTCCCAGTCCCTGAAAAACATCCCCACAGCATGATGCTGCCACCACCATGCTTCACCGTAGGGATGGTGCCAGGTTTCCTCCAGATGTGACGCTTAGCATTCAGGCCAAAGAGTTCAATCCTGGTTTCATCTGACCAGAGAATCTTATATCTCATGGTCAGAGAACTTCAGGTGGAGTTTGGCAAACACCAAGTGGGCGGTCATGTGCATTTTACTGTGGAGTGGATTCCGTCAGGCCACTCTAACATTAAAGGCCTGATTAGTGGAGTGCTGCAGAGATGGGAGAACCTTCCAGAAGGAAAACAATTGCCACAGAGGAACTCTGGAGCTCTGTCAAAGTGACCAACAGGTTTTGGTCACCTCCCTGACCAGGCCCTTCTCTCCCGATTGCTCAGTCGGGCGGCCAGCTCTAGGAATAGTCTTGGTGGTTCTAAACTTCTTCCCTTTAAGAATGAGGAGGGCACTGTGTTCTTGGGGACCTTCAATACTGCAGAAATGTTTTGGTACAATTCCCCAGATCTTTGCCTCGACCCAATCCTGTCTCGGAGCTCTGTGGACAATTCCGTCGATCCCCTGGCTGGTTTTTACTCTGACATGCACTGTCAACTGTGGGACCTTATATAGACAGGTGTGTGCCTTTCCAAATCATGTCTAATCAATTGAATTTACCACAGGTGAACTCCAATCAAGTTGTAGAAACATCAAGGATGATCAAAGGAAACAGGATGCACCTGAGCTAAATTTCGAGTCTCACAGCAAAGGGTCTGAATACTTATGCAAATAAGGTATCTGTTTTTAATACATTTGCAAAAATGTCTAAAAACCCATTTTCGCTTTGTCATTATGGGGTATTGTGTGTAGATTGATGTTTAAAAAAATAAAATAAATGTAGAATAAGGCTGCACGCAACAAAATGTGGAAAAAGTTAAGGGGTCTGAATACTTTCCAAATGCACTGTATATATGGCAATGGCTATTTGCATATAGGCTTACTTGAGCTCTGATTGGTTATGACGCACCGGTCTGTGTAGAGTACGGGTCTGAGTCATGCCTGTCGATGCAATAGAATCCTACTCCAATGTCAAATTGGGTGTCAAATGAAAGCTAAGAGACTATATTTTGGAGAAATGAAGGCATATAGTATATACATTTTTCAACCATTTTCATACCCAAAAATTAGGAATAAGCAACGGCTTTGATTTCTGGTCAAACAGATGGAAAAGGGGTCTTGTACAACATCTACCAGAAAGTCATAAAAGGTATTAGAAATACATCAAAACACAATAATGTTGAAGACCCCCTGCCAACTAATATCAACACTTATATTTCGTTTTGTAGAAATGATTTGCCTTTGGTAAGTTAAGTTAACATTGCCATGTGCCTTGTAGTTCTGTTTAAAGACGTTTTTCTAAAGTTCACAGAAGTAAAAGGTAAACCTAACAATGAGTTGTGTTCTTCCTGATATCAAGTTTGTTTATGAAGTGATTAAAAAGTAATAATTCTTAATAAAACAAACCAGTAACGGAATTACTGCAATTGAATTGGCTACAATGGGACAGAGTAGTCACAAACCACAGCTGGGTCAGCAGCTACAGTCCTCCCTTCTACTGGCATACTGTTATGTTCAGCTCATTACTGGTTTCTTTTCGCTTTTTGTCATCTGGTGGTCAAAGCATGTCACCTCTCCCGGCTCTTACTGACACCATGACACCTAGCACCCATCCTCTTCCCATTTCTTGTAACAAGCATCCTCGCCCACTGAGTAGCGACTGACACGGACGTTGAAAAGTAGTTGGAATTTGGTCAGTCCATCCTGGGGGGACCAAATCTGAACCAATCATAGACGTCTATGTTTCACAAGTTTGGACATCACAGTAATGTACAGTATTATACAACGGGTGGTTCTAATCCCTATGGGTTAAAACTGCATTCCAGCCGGTGTCTATTCCACAAGTTAATACCAGCTAAATCTATGACATTAAAAAGCCTATTTACTCTGTTCCATCTGACTGCGCCATCCACTGTCTCATCAGGCCAGCCAGGCACTTTATAAAATTGGTCTCCACTATAAAAAGCATCTAGACATTATCTAATTTCTTTTAGACTAACATTTGGTTTTCAACAGCGGAGATTTGTATAAAGTTGCTGACGGTCTGTCCGACGTTTGCAACATGGCTTCAAAGTTCTAATTCGATCTCCAGGTGTCCCATAGTCATGAATGTTTCAGGAGTCGGGGTGAGACAGACATGCAGCTTTTCTCAGCCAGTTGAAATCATGAATCAGCATAATGTTTATGGATATGTCAATTGAAAAAAAGGTCAAACGAAACCAAGCGCAGCTAGTTTGCCGTCTTTCCAGCTTCAGTTTGAAGTGAATGTGTTAGTTGTGTTGTTGGCTAGCTCCTCTGAACAAAAGTGTCCTGACCAGTAGCGGTTATGGTTGGGGGGGGAACAACAATTTTTTTTGTGACAACAATTTTGGACCCCCTTGTGGCCCCCCTAAATGTGGAGTATGAAATAATTTTGACATAACAAATTTTTGCTATCGTTCTTTTTTTTTTTACATCCGTTATTAGACAGTGGCAACGATGATGATTATGAACATGGTCTTTTGCCTGCTAATGCCTGCAATGCAGTGAAGAAAACGATATGACAACAATAACGTCTAATGTAACTGGCCCTTCTAACAGTACAACTGGCCCCAGCTTGGCCCCCCCAGTTGAAATGGTCTAGAACCGCCACTGGTCCTGACGAGTGAGCACATTTTCTATGCCGGGCGAAATCGTACCTAACTAACTCATTATTATGGATGTATCCAAATAAATGTCACTAGAAAACAGCTTAAACAAATGCAGCTACTGTTGTTATTCTGTCTGCACTGTTTGACGTGACTGTCAGTTAGCCATAGTTGGCTAGCTAGCAAGCAAGGGATAAGAACGTTGCCAGCCAGTATGGCAATGGAACATTTAGAGCGAACGACTGGGTCGTGTCCATAGATACAGAACAAAAAGACAATGACAGGGTCGTGTCTGTGGCAACCGAACAAACGACCAGCCGGCTTAGGAAGCAACCCTAGATGTGTCGGGACTATATATCTTGTGGAAGGATGAAATGCTATGAATAAATATATCAAATAAACGTTAATTAAAATGTCAAATCATTATTTCAATATGTTGGTAACCCGTTGTATAAAAGTGATAATGCCCTCCAAGCCGGTGTTTGGAGGAGATATTGGCACGGTTTGCCGACCCGAGACAACACCATTGCCAATATATCCTCCAAACACCAGCTTCTCGGGCATTATCACTTAAGTAGAGCACAGTCGAGAACAGTACAGTACTGCGGGGGGGAGGGGACCCCTGCAGTAGAGCACAGTAAATAAAAGTACAGTAGAGATCAGTACTGTACAGTATACAACATAATGTAGGGAAGGGAGTTTGAAGTAATTTCATTACTCAAATAGTATCAGGAATTTTTGTTGGATATCCGGATATTCGAAATGCATCTAGTTTGAAACGTATGTTTTTGACCTATTAACCTAAGCACTGCTGCGCGAGGGCTAGAGGCTGGCGCTCTATTGCTGCAGCTGCGGTGTGTGAGAGATGGGAGTGAGCAGACGGAGAGAGAGAGAGAGAGACGCCAAGGTAACTTGGCTACAGCCAAGACGAGCTAACTTTTAGCAGCCACAATGTTGTTTATCATCCCAGTGCCCGTCTTGACTGGAGTAGCCTAGAGAAGCTAATTGAGGCCACATGCTGCGCTTTCTCTCAAACCCCATTCATATAAAACAACAGTCATTTTATTCCATCTTGCATTAGTGAACTCTCACTCCACTTCCTACACATTGAGCCCTTTGTCCATTTGATTGGCCAACATAAGCAACAACCTACACACGTCTACTGGTCGGCTACTGATTTGCATTTTTATTAAATGGGGCGCTCCGTGCACGTCATAAAAACTACATTGAAAATATTTTTTTAATTCAATTAAATTATTTGAAATGTCATGGTATATCCTTGTGTGTAACAATGTCACATGGATGTTTTAATTTAGAAAAAGCCTTTGTGTTAAAAATAGGCCTATAATAATTTTGTCTTGCAAAAATGAACTCTTAAGTATTGTAACTCAAACGCCTGTTCGGATATTCGACTAACCGTGCCCATCCCGTAGTATAACGTACTGTATTGTACTGTAAAGAACATATCTACTTTACTGTACTCTACTGTACTGAACTTCACTGCGATGTCCAAACTTGTGAAACACAGACGTCTATGATTGTTTCAGATTTGATCTGGTCCAGATCAACCAAATGTGGTCTTTTATGGGGGCAGAGCTCATTACAATAATAGCCAGTGAGTATAATAACGCTCAAATATGCAAAATAAGGATATTGCCTATTTCTACCTTTGTGTACCTATTCAGGATACATCCCCATGAAGAGAATGATATTCATAATTATGCATTTCTGTAAAGTACAGATCAGAGACCCATGATGTAATTCCGTTACCGGGTGTAAATCCACTTCACCTACTGTAGTTCAATAACCAAAACAAAAGAGCAGATATTTAACAGTTTTCTGGAAACGTGGTCACATAAAGTGAGGGAGACATTACCGTAATTCTGTAATCAAACATTGTATCTGCAAAGTTCTTACAGTAAATGTGTTTTTGTGAAATTTGTGTAAATTGTTCAACGTAATCTTTGTGCATAGAGTTGTATGGTTTGTTAAACTTTGAAATCAATGGTTTTTGTTTGGCAGCCCTACTAGTGTACTGACCAATGATGTACAGTACCGGTCAAGGGTTTTTCTTAATTTTTTACTATTTTCTACATTGTAGAATTATAATGAACACATCAAAGCTATGAAATAACACACATGGAATCATGTAGTAACCAAAAAAGTGTTAAACAAATCAAAATATATTTTATATTAGAGATTCTTCAAAGTAGCCACCCTTTGCCTTGATGACAGCTTTGCATACTCTTGGCATTCTCTCAACCAGCTTCATGAGGTAGTCACCTGGAATGCATTTCAATTAACAGGTGTGCCTTGTTAAAAGTTAATTTGTGGAATTTCTTTCCTTCTTAATGCGTTTGAGCCAATCAGTTGTGTTGTGATAAGGTAGGGGTAGTATACAGAAGTTAGCCTTATTTGGTAAAAGACCAAGTCCATATTATGGCAAGAACAGCTCAAATAAGCAAAGGGAAAGGACAGTCCATCATTACTTTAAGACATGAAGGTCAGTTAATGAGGAAAATTTCAAGAACTTTGTTCAGGTGCAGTTGCAAAACGATCAAGTGCTATGATGAAACTGTCTCTCATGAGGACCACCACAGGAAAGGAAGAACCAGAGTTACCTCTGCTGCAGAGGATAAGTTCATTAGAGTTAAATGCACCTAAGAAATTGCAGCCCAAATAAATGCTTCACAGAGTTCAAGTAACAGACACATCTCAACATCAACTGTTCAGAGGAGACTGTGTGAATCAGGCCTTCACAGTCTAATTGCTGCAAAGAAACCACTACTAAAGGACACCAATAAGAAGAAGAGACTTGCTTGCACCAAGAAACACGAGCAATAACTAGACCGGTGGAAATCTGTCCTTGGTCTGATGAGACCAAATTTGTGATTTTTGGTTCCAACCGCCATGTCTTTGTGAGACAGAGTAGGTGAACGGATTATCTCCACGTGTGGCTCACACAGTGAAGCATGGAGGAGGTGGTGTGGGGGTGCTTTGCTCGTGACACTGTCTGTGATTTATTTAGAATCCAAGGCACACTGAACAAGCATGGCTACCACAGCATTCTGCAGCGATACGCCATCCCATCTGGTTTTCGCTTAGTGGGATTAAAATTTATTTTTCAACAGAACAATGACCCAACATACCTCCAGGCTGTGTAAGGGCTATTTGACTAAGAAGGAGAATGATGGAGTGCTGCATCAGATGACCTGGCCTCCACAATTGGTTACTACATGATTCCATATGTGTTATTTCATAGTTTTTATGTCTTCACTATTATTCTACAACATAGAAAATAGTAAAAAATAAAGAAAAACCCTTGAATGAGTAGGTGTGTCCAAACTTTTGACTGTTACTGTAAATATATGAGTTGACAAAGCAAGGAAACACTGACAAGGCAATCCAGGGGAGCAGTGTTATGGACAACCAAACATGGCCACTGGTGGGTTTGCTTTACAAATAAAACCTCTGGGGGAACCCCTGCACACAGTATTGGAAAAGTAATGTTATACCATCCTAATACTGTCCTCTCTCGTTAGGCCTCTTCGCCTTTATCCACCCCTTTCTATGCGTTTCTCTGGGCACCATGTGGTGGTTCTTCATTAATTCATCGCCCCCTTCAGCCTCCCTGCAGTCCTCTTTCTCTCTGGAAATTAAACCCCACACCCTGCACTACTCTCTCCCCCCACTTACCAACCTCAAACCCTCCTCTCGCCCCCTCACCACGCTCTGCCATCAGCTCTCCTGTGTCACACAGGCGATCCTCCTAATCCAACCTACGGCTGTGTATGGCGGGACGGGGGCAGTCTCATCTAAGCCCCCACCACCCACCCACCCGGTCACTTCCCAGAGGAATCGTCCATGCTGTCTTCTCACAGACAAACGCAAACACACACTGTCTCTCACCATCACTCACATCTCCTCATGCCATCCCAGCACCAGTCCTGCCTCCACACTACAACATCCATCCACAGTAGGTAGATGTTGGCGCTAAGTAAACCTCTGACTGATACAGGGTCAAGTTTTTCTCCATTTAACTAGTGGTGGCCGCAACACAGGGGTCCTCCAAATGTCTCGCTGTCATTGGTTGTGCGGTTGTACACAGAGAAAACTCACTGTGTTCATTAAGAGTGCGTGGGAGAGCGGGGTCTGAGAGGTGTGTGTGTGTGTTGGGGGGGGGGACCTTTCACTCCCATACATAATACCATCTCACATTCACACGTATTGTCTCACCCGACAGTCGCACACAAACGCTAACAGTCTGTCCTTTTAGTCTGAATAGAAGAGCGGACAACAAAAATATGATGATTATTAGGGCTGTGACGATACCAGTATCACAATATTTTTCCATGGCAAAACATTTAAATACGAAGCAGACCAAATTCATTGAATCTGCTGTATTTAAAATATGATGTGCTATACAGTGGGGGAAATAAGTATTTGATCCCCTGCTGATTTTGTACGTTTGCCCACTGACAAAGAAATGATCAGTCTATAATTTTAATGGTAGGTTTATTTCAACAGTGAGAGACAGAATAACAACAAAAAAATCCAGAAAAACGCATGTCAAAAATGTTATAAAATGATTTGCATTTTAATGAGGGAAATAAGTATTTGACCCCCTCTCAATCAGAAAGATTTCTGGCTCCCAGGTGTCTTTTATACAGGTAACGAGCTGAGATTAGGAGCACTCTTAGAGGGAGTGCTCCTAACCGCAGCTTGTTACCTGTAAAAAAGACATCTGTCCACAGAAGCAATCAATCAATCAGATTCCAAACTCTCCACCATGGCCAAGACCAAAGAGCTCTCCAAGGATGTCAGGGACAAGATTGTAGACCTACACAAGGCTGGAATGGGCTACAAGACCATCGCCAAGCAGCTTGGTGAGAAGGTGACAACATTTGGTGTGATTATTCGCAAATGGAAGAAACAAAAGAACTGTCAATATCCCTCGGCCTGCGGCTCCATGCAAGATCTCACCTCGTGGAGTTGCAATGATCATGAGAACGGTGAGGAATCAGCCCAGAACTACACGGGAGGATCTTGTCAATGATCTCAAGGCAGCTGGGACCATAGTCACCAAGAAAACAATTGGTAACACACTATGCCGTGAAGGACTGAAATCCTGCAGCGCCCGCAAGGTCCCCCTGCTCAAGAATACATATACATGCCCGTCTGAAGTTTGCCAATGAACATCTGAATGACTCAGAGGACAACTGGTGAAAGTGTTGTGGTCAGATGAGACCAAAATGGAGCTCTTTGACATCAACTCAACTCACCGTGTTTGGAGGAGGAGGAATGCTGCTTATGACCCCAAGAACACCATCTCCACCGTCAAACATGGAGGTGGAAACATTATGCTTTGGGGGTGTTTTTCTGCTCAGGGGACAGGACAACTTCACCGCATCAAAGGGACGATGGACGGGGCCATGTACCATCAAATCTTGGGTGAGAACCTCCTTCCCTCAGCCAGGGCATTGAAAATGGGTCGTGGATGGGTATTCCAACATGACAATGACCCAAAACACACGGCCAAGGCAACAAAGGAGTGGCTCAAGAAGAAGCGCATTAAGGTCCTGGAGTGGCCTAGCCAGTCTCCAGACCTTAATCCCATAGAAAATCTGTGGAGGGAGCTGAAGGTTTGAGTTGCCAAACGTCAGCCTCGAAACCTTAATGACTTGGAGAAGATCTGCAAAGAGGAGTGGGAGAAAATCCCTCCTGAGATGTGTGCAAACCTGGTGGCCAACTACAAGAAACGTCTGACCTCTGTGATTGTCAACAAGGGTTTTGCCATCAAGTACTAAGTCATGTTTTGCAGAGGGGTCAAATACTTATTTCCCTCGTTAAAATGCAAATTATTTTATAACATTTTTGACATGCGTTTTTCTGGATTTTTTTGTGGTTATTCTGTCTCTCACTGTTCAAATAAACCTACCATTAAAATTATAGACTGATCGTTTCTTTGTAAGTGGGCAAACGTACAAAATCAGCAGGGGATCAAATACTTTTTTACCCCACTGTAGCTTGGAAAATAAATACATGTGACTCTGGATGAAAACATAATGATGTTTGTTTCCAACATTAGAGCTGTTTTCCTAAAGAAGTTAAATACGCTTCGTGTTTTCTTCCTTGACACGATACTAACGAGTATCGCAATACTGGTATAGTCCTGGGCCTAATGATGATGTTAATATTGATAACATTATGAGGATGTTAACGATAATGGCGACGATTGCAATGGAGAAGGATGACAGTGGTGATAATGATGATATGGAAATGATGCTGGTGAACCCTCATATGGATTAGTGTCAGGGAGGGGTCCTGTCTAGGGTCTGCCTGGGCACATCTGATTACCATGCCAACTCTACCACACTCTCTCAAACACACACACACACACACACACACATAACAAACAGGAAAAAAACAATTGCACACACAAGCAAATGTATGCAAATGTAAAATAGCATGTTTTCCCACCACCCACACAAACACCAGTGTGATGCTGCATCTTCCATTTCAGTTTCCATGAAAAAAAAAGCAGCCGCAGACACAAAGACACTCCAGGCCTAATCCTTACATAATCTCCTTCTGTTATCCAACACCAAACTCTGTTTACCATAAATATTTGTATCTTGCAAATATGAACTACAAAACAACTGGTTTAAAAAGGACAACATTCCTAACGTCTCACTAGGCCTAATATATACCTGTTGATTTGTACATAAATGCTATTCACACAGCTCAAAATGTCATATTTTCTAAGAACGGGACTTTTAGTAGGTTCTGGACTCACTACCAAATCCCTGGTAATAGCCCCTTTCCCTTCATTCATCAACAAGATGAGCAGGGCTCTCTAGTCTATGATATGGAAACAGAGACATCTGGTGGTAAGAAATGAGACCACAGCTGAACGGAGAAAAGGCACCTCTCAGTCTTCCTTACCTCACAAAAGCGGCTATAGGACTGCGTAGTGTTCATTTAGGCACCAAACTGTAGAAAACTGACTGAAATAGAGAGGGGATTACTTGGATTGGACCAATATAAAACGCATCATTTTGTTCACCATTGCAAACCGTTTAAAAATGTGTTCTGTTGCCTGCCTTAGTAAACACTACACAGGAAGGGATTATCATAGCTTGTCCAATAAGAAATGCTTGTGCTGTTTTCAGTTGCGAAAGTCTTTACGACGTAGTGCACTAATGAATACAACCCGGAAGGTTGTCATGTGCTCTCATATAACTCAAACAGATAATGCCCGATCAATGCGCTCCAATCCCCACTTACCTAGAGAATGAGTTGAGAATGTGTTAAGTTATTTAAATGAAAAATGTCATCCTTAAATGGTATGAAACTTTGGCTATACTATATTCGGTAAAGCTTTTCAAAGTGGAGATAGATTATGACGTGACAGGAGTATTCAACATAGATATAGTAAAACAATAAATACTGAACAAAAACACATACAACATGTAAAGTGTTGGTCCCA